>NC_034427.1:1381115-1525293 GCF_002078875.1 Numida meleagris | reverse complement strand
GAAGGAAGGAAGGAAGGAAGGAAGGAAGGAAGGAAGGAAGGAAGGAAGGAAGGAAGGAAGGAAGGAAAAGATTTTTCTTCTACAGCTTTGAGAACAAACATGTATGCACATGGTCCCCAGTGGGAAGTATAGTGGGTGCTGAAATGGATTGCCATATGTGTTTAAAGGCACGGAAGTTTCCTTTGTAATATCTTGCTTTCACAGACGCATAATTTTTAGCAAGATTTTAGATACATGTTTTATTAGGATGTTACTTTTTATTGTCGTGAACTCTTTCAAATTAAAAAGAAAGCCAGGAAAAGATGGTAAATACTAACAAAAGCCATGTTTAAAAGAGGAAGGCAATATAGGGTATTTGGGCCATAAAGAGCTTTCCTTTTAGTCTTCAAGTAAGAACAAATGCAAGAGCCAGATTTTGAAGGGGCAGTGAAGTTAATTAGACCATCTTGGAGGCGGGGGGGGGGGGGGACAGACAACACCTTTTCATGTTTCAAACTCATTCCTCTGTACTCATTTTGCAAGGAGGCTTTTCAAAAATTTTAGGAGTTTCTATACTAGCTACAAAGTCCTTTCAGGTCAAAAGTTACAGCTGGCATAACTTTGTTTGGACACATGATCTTCAATCACTTGAAGATCAGGGCCTAAGCGTTAAATATTTTTATTTCTAGGATGTTAGAGAAATAAAACAATACCTTTATATTTTGTAGAAAGAGACAACAGAATAATATATAGCCTGTGGAGAGAAGAAAGATGTTATCTTATACAGTCAGAATAAAAGAGTAAAATTGAGGTTTCGCTTAAAATAGTCTCAGTTACAAAAACATGACTGTGTATTTCTCAGCCTATTTTTCTTCCACTATACAACTGAAGAGGTATGTTTGGTGAATCCACAACCAACTTACCTAGGGAAAATTCCCGGTATAATCACAGTCAAAGGAAGCTGAAATAATCAGAGTTTTCAGGCAAATGCGAGGAGCCTCCAGCTGGTTCTGGCAGGGCTATATGCTGGCTGTATGTTAGGCCAGGTTCAGCCTGATGCAAGCCAGACAAACTGAAACAAGAGCAAAAAGCCAGGAAAAGAGAGAAATGGGAAACAAGATGTATGGCTTCCCTTTTAAAGTGAAATAGGAGTTTTACATGGTTACATTTCAAAACTAAAGCTCAGATAAAGAGTAAATCTAGTATTAACAGTTCTTAGTTCTGTTCAGTTACAACTGAGGTTGTTCCAGAACACTCACCTAAAACTTGAGCAAATAGATTGCTTATATGTGCAGATCAGTCCCTGCATGGAGCAAGGAAGGGCATGCTTCCACAGCCTGTGCATGGCACGTTCTGAACTGTGAGAAAGCACAGCCCTCCATGTGCAATGCCCAGCATTGCTGTCATGCCTTTAGCAAAAAATGAGAATCAACCAAAGAGAAGGTTTGTTTGTTTTTTTTTCCTAAGCCTGCATAATGTTTATTTGTGCTTAGTAATTGCTAAATAAAAATTTCCTCTTAAATTAATACCCCACATGTTAGAGAGGCAGAGCTGCAGAAAGGCAAATGCAAGAGAACTTACTCTGGGCTCCATTACAGAGGCAGAAGGAACTTAAACCAAGCAGGACTTGCAGAACATAACTCATGAAACCAAAATGTCCTATCCCCAGCCAGTAGGGAAAAGGAAATTGTTCGGATTCTTTAACTCCAAACCTCATCCTTGCCTTGTCTCAACATCCGTCCCTTCTTTCTCATCAATACCACATCCATTTTGTAGCTGTGAAGAACAGGATAACAAACACATAACCAACAGGTCACAGCTGCACCAACGTAACTGTATGAGAACTACGCTGCAGCCTTACTTATCAGTTGTTTGATCCTCTAGAATTGCACGCTGGGTCTTCTGCATCCTGCATACCTGATATACGAATGTTTATTGTCTACATACAAAGGACCCCTTGAATGGACAACACCAGTCCTATTTGACATTTGCATTGGAGAGGGAGGGAAAAAAAAATACAGCCCTGTCAAAGTACCATCCCTGCCAGCGTGTCTTGAATATTCAATATAAGCAACACCTCTCACGTCTTTAGTTCACTGACTGAAAGTAAACTTCTGATTTATATGAAAAGAAAGCAGAACCGGAGCATTGAAAATACAGACAGCTGAAGACCTGTAAGAAAGGTATGTAGTAAACAGTTTTGGAGTTTCATTTCTAATGTAGCTAAACAACATTTATTCAGCAGATCCTGCTGTCCTTGCCGCCCTTAGGCACTACTGCAATGCCAGGATGCCTCAGTGCTGCAGCTGTTCTTTTACAGTTACCTATTAATCAGTGGCTTATTTTTAAGAGAAAGACAGGCCTTAAACCCTTAGGTGCCTGTGAAGCTCTAGCTGAATTAAAGGGTTTAGCAGGATTACACTTGACTACCAGTGATATCTCCTGCAATGAGGAAAGCCAGAACTGCCGGTCAATGTACAGCATTCAGCTATGATTTTCAGATCTGGCTGGAAGTGCATTCTCCTCGGCTACATGGCTGAGGTGAGTAAATGTTTTGTTATCTGAGCAGAAGTTTTATTCATAATTTTGTTATAAATTTAAACTTCCACATTATTTTTCTGAATGAGAATGAAATATTTTAGGAAGATATATAGTTCCGGCAGAACTCTCCATGCATTACGGAGTTGTTTAGCAATCCAGAATGAAAATACAGAGACCAGAGAAATCTGTGGTTTAAACACTCTGCTTATATTTATGTATACATGGAAATACATCATCTACTTTGAAAGTAATAGCGTGAGTCAGTACAAATATGAAGCGTAATAAGAGTTCACCAGTTTTGTGAAACCAAAAGTGAGTACATTGAGATAGAGAGAATAAGTTTTAGTTAAATGAAAGCAATTTCTGCAAGTGTCCTTTTTTGTGCAAGATAGTGTTTTCTATCCATTTTTCAGATTATCACTTTGCCTTCAGAAATGGGACAGTTGTTTGGTATTCACTGTGCTTTAGTGTGCTCAGAGTTTTGTCTTGTACTGGCCTCAAACTCTGCATTTTGGGGCAAAAAGAAAGTTTCTTCATAGTGAGCTCAGAGTTAAACCTTTGTTGTCCATTTCAGGACTGATTTCATTGAATGCTGGGTTGTTTGCTGTTGGGATCTTTTTCTTGTTTGTTTGTTGGTTGGTTGGTTTTTTTCTGAGCTGTTGCCCCTTTCAGAACCAGCAGCTCTTACTTATAAATGTTATACAGCGTATATGTTGAGATTTATACAAGATATTTTCATGGTACACATAGGGTTCTGAACCCTATAAACACATTGATGGCATTAACAAGGACCAGATCTCAGTTGCCTTTCTCATATAGAAAACAAGGTAGGAGTTCTGAATATTTGAAGAATTTATATATCTTTAAATGTGATGCTCAGTTTCATATGTGCACTGTTTTGTGTATCTCGGGCAGTTTTATGATTTACGACTTATTCTACCAAGGTCCCAATAATTTAATTCTGTTTGTTGGTGGATAATGGCAAGTTCAGATTGTTTTTTGTGGTGCAATTAGATCAACAACTCACTTAAACTAGCTTTAAGCTTTAAACTGTAGAGAGAGAAACAAGAAGAGTTTGTGGTAAAGTCGGGTTTGGAGTTTTTTTCCTTCCTTTCGTATCCCCTCGTAACCAAAAGTATATCAGATTTATTCTGAAAGCAGAGTAGAACTGCTGAGAACTGTCCGATACAAAATGTTGATGCAGCAGAAATAAATGAGGGAATGTTACTTGAATGCTATGGGGTACTTAAAATCATTTTCTGTGTTAAGTTAGAAGATGTAGCAGAACAATTAAGATGAGTTTCAGAGGTTCCAAGACATTAATGTTAGAGCCTGGTTTAATGCTTGAAAACACCCTTCAGAACACACCACGTTGCTAAAATGTGATGTGCTGTGACTGTAACTCAAATAAACAAATTTATGAACATAAATTAGCTCTTTAATTAAAATAGTATTTTTCCTTACCTGGTGCTGGTCACGAATATCACTGGAGTTTTCAATTTAAAATTCAAGGAATGTAATTAATATAGGAAGCAAAGCATCTTCTAAACCTCATTTTACACATGGGATGTACACCGTGCCTGCACTAGATGCTTTGAGGCACAGTGATGTGCCACATGTCGGTTATGCAATGGCCAGAAATACAGCAGGTACTCCAACGAGCAACAAAAAGCCCTTTTCCCAAAAATTTACAGCTCAAAGATTCAATCCTAAAAGCGTGTAAGACCTGAAACAAGCTGCACTGAGAACCATAAGCATAGAATATTAGTGGCAATAGTTAATGTCTCTCTGCTAGCTTTATGTTTATTTCACTGCTGCCTCTTTGTTCCCTGTATTATCCCAACTTCCCTGCTCTACTCGATGTCCTCTTGCTGCACTGCTATGAATGCAGCACATAGCCTCCACTCATCAGGCAAGTGGAACAAATTTTAACTAAGGACACATGCTCGAGAGTTTTCCCACTGGTTTCAATGAAAGCAGGAACAAGATGAATACATTTATAAAATAAATTTGAAATATTTAGCTCTCAGTTAAACGCTTTTCTGATTAAATACGAAACAAAAAGGGTAGGATTAACTCTTGATAGGTAAATACCATAATCAGATGAACATCATGAGGGATGGTATGGAATTACTTATAAGCTCGTCAATTGATACCAAATGCCTAATACTCTTCCAGTCTGAATGTTTTGACATTTTCAATATTTCTGTGACAAATGTATTCTATATTTGTCAGAAACTCTATATTCATTTGCTCTGAATAATAAAGCATTTAAATTGCAAAGCAAAAATCGTATCTCAGCTTAGGCACACTGGTGTGTAAATTCTGAAAGACAGGACAAGTAAAGAAATCAGGTGAAATCTGGCTGGAAGACTTCAGGTCAAGAAGGCGAAAGACAACCTACGTTATTAATTTCATAGAAATGAGAAGGAAATGTCTGAATTTGTGGTAATAACAACCATGGCATCAGCTGAGCAACATTACTGACTTCTAATGCTGTTTATTTTTTTGTGTGGTGTAAACACAGTAGTAAAACTAGCCCGAGCCTGTGGCTGTGCGTTGCTGCTGTTCTGACCACTTCCACTGAAATTATATTCTTTGATTTCTCAGCTTTGAGGACAAACTATGAAATGTCAGACCTCTCAACCTAAGGAAAAGGCATTCTTTGGAATAGATGTAGTATTTCTTTGCCAAAATGTTCTGCAACTATTCATAACATTTTACTTAAAAACGTTAAGTCAGATTTGTTTCACTTGTAAGGATCATTTCACATATTGCTCCTGCAAAGGCTGAGGATTCTCGAGTGTTCCCCAGATACACCTGGCTTCTTCACTGCTTATTACAGGAGGAACTCTGATTTTATATCAGTGCAATGCCGCAGAAGTTGCAGTGGGAGGTGCACCAATGAAATCACCCTGAACTGCCTTCCACTGACTTTTTGCAAAGCTAGATGTGCCTGAAGTGCTATTTCTTGTATTTCTGTTGCATCTGTTGACACAGAAAATATAACAACTAGATCAGAAATTATTTCTTTAACAAAGCAATCCAGTTTCAGAGATCAGGACCTCATGTTTAAGTGAAGGAGAAGTGCTGCTCAGAGATCCTTCAGCAAAGGAGCTCCTTGATGGCTGATTTCGTTGTTCCAACGTCATCCTATCCCAGTGTTTCAGATGCATCATTGCTCCATTTTTCAGAATGTTAATAATTCTAATTATTTTGTCATGCATCGATAAGGATTTATTTGCCTGTTCCCTTTTTAAAATACTAGGTGCAAAAGCTGCAGATTTCCACTATTTTCAAAGATTGTATATTTTTGCTAGTTGCCAGCTACTGGTATTTGCATTCCCAGATCACTGTATCTGAAAAACATAAAGGTTTCTAATCAGAAAATGTTTGATTAGATGTGTCTTTGACTTATCAATTTGAAAAGCTTCTAAGTGTTTCAGAGTACAGAAAGTCAGAAATCTGATTTTCCCCAGGTGGCTTTTCCCATCCTTACACTGTATTGCTCCCAAAAGACAAATTCATTTCTCCTCTTGGAGATGGGCAGCAATTCCAAATAGTCCTATTTGTGTGAATTCCGTATTTCTCCCTTGAGATTGTCCTTCCACCCAGTGTGCTTAGATCCCCTGCCAGTGTTACTGTCACAGAAGCACACAGTCTTCTTGGTACAATTACTGAGCCCTGTAAGTGATAGCAACCTGGCTTTCTCATCGGCTTCTTTCTCCATCACGTACTCAAAAAAAAAACAAAAAAAAAAGACCCACCCTACTTCTAGCCGAGTTGCAAAGATATTCAGAACAGCAGTATTTCCCTGATAAAAGCAGTTCCAATTGAGAAAAAAAAATTGTTTCTGGTATTGTATAAACGTGACCTGACAAGGATGGATCAGGCTGCTCTCTCTCACATAAGCACAATCTTAAAATCAAAGCGAGGTAGCTGAGTCTGGTCTCGTGAGATCATGAAAAAAATGAAACACTGTTCTGGGGTTGTATGGGGCAGTTAAAAAATGTGATGTGTAATTATCCACAAACTGCTCAGCAGACTTTGCAGATGCACACTGATCCTGGTCTGGGTGGCCAGCAGATCGACCTTGTTTCCATATCCTTATGGGAACTGGGGAAAAGCTCTATCTCTTATCTCATCCCTGTCCTAACGCAACCAAGGTGCCTGTGAGGTGGGTGCCAGGTACAGGTTTGAGGGAGGTAGGAAGGAGTCAGCAAGCAGTGCAGTGCTGTATCACAGAATCACAAAATTGTAGGGGTTGGAAGGGACGTCTAGAGATCATCGAGCCCAACCCCCCCTGCAAAGCAGGCTCCCTACAGCAAGATGCACAGGCAGGCGTCCAGATGGGTCTTGAATATCTCCAGAGAAGGAGACTCCACCACCTCTCAGGGCAGCCTGTTCCAGTGCTCCGTCACCTTTACCATAATGACAAAGATAACAAACAATGATAAAGGGCATGGTGAGGGAGTCAGGAGAAATCCCGAGTGTATTGAGGGGAAGCTAAAATGGGGGGAGAGTTAATGAGAGCAAAACTTACAGAGAATTAAATTTTAAAAATGAAATTAAAAAAAAATAATAAACAATGATTAAAATTAAAAAGTAATAGAAAATAAAAATGGGAATGAAATCATGAAATAAAAATTAATAACAAATAAAATTAATCAAATAAAAAAAATAGGTGAATAAACAAAAGAGAAGGGAGCCTGGAGAAAGTCAGGGGAAAGAGCTCTGGAGAGCCAAGGAAAAAGGGAAAAGGTTGGGTAGGAAAATGTGTTGAAAAATAAATGTCATAGAAAAGTAGGCTCATGTGATAGCACAGGAGGAGAGAAAGAAAATCCGACTATGGAAAGAAGGAAGAAAGAAGGAAAGAAAAGGAAAGGAAAGGAAAAAAAAATGTGTATATATTTGTCTTGAAACTTTCAACAGTAGAAAACATAAGTCAGACAGGGAGAGAATAAAACACTGATTGTGATCAAACAGAGACAAAACAGAGAAATGGGCACACAAATGCAACCCCCACCGCGCAAGTTCTTCCCAAGGCTGCATGGCTGGTACTGTGAATGTAAACCAGCATCCCTGCATCACATCTGCCAATAAAAACTGTTCTGCAGTTTTAGCACTAAAACTAAGCTTTATTTCAAAGCAACACAAGCAGATTCCTGGGATTTCTTTCTTTTTAAAAGGAGAAAATGAATGTCATACCATAAATGTAGACAAAGAAGATGTAAATTTGGTGCCTCAAGGCTGGAATAGAAGCTAAGAGAAGGATTATGCCATAATTCAGGTAACAGCAGTGTCTGAAAAGTAGTTTTCCTTTAGGAAAGGTTTTGACTGTGCTCTTTTTCAATTCAAATGAATTAAAAAATCAGAGCGTTCTGAAGTTTTGAAATAGGAAAATAAGAACAGCATCTTCAAAAGGAAGGAAATTGTTTGTACTACAAATTCTCCCTGCAGATATCAGCATAAAGTCTTAATTGTAATTATTTCCTCTGGAAATATTTGGTTCTTTTTGCCATTTTTCATTTGTCAATTTTAACAACTGAGAATGGCCCAGCTGGTAAAACCCAACCAATTCCACCACTGTGTCACTTCTTATTCATCCCTCAACGACGCTGCAGCAATGTGAGTAGAGAAGGATGAAGGAAAACATCTATCTGCCCTTTCAAAACCTCAGCAATACATTGCTCTCACATCAGTCTGTTTTCCTCCCGCTGTCCCAGGCTTCTCCCCAGAGCTACTCGTAACCATGCCTCACACTTGCTCATTGCCTTCATCTCAAACATGGCTTCTCAAGCACCTCAGACTCATTCCAATGCCCCACCAAAGACACTTCTGCCTGCGTTTTTGCTCACTGGACACATTTTCGCTTCATGCAGGTATTGATGGAGCTAATCCCTAAGTGCTCCAGGACAAGCTAACGCTGCGGATGCTTTTTGGAAAAGCGGAGACGGCGCAGTGTGCATTTCCTTTAGTGGGAACAGAATCATTTCCAAACATTCTGCAATTTCATTTTGTTAATATTGTAATGCCAAACACAATGTCTACTGAAAACCTTTTGCTCTTTCACTGTAAAAGCAGCTAAGCAACATTCAAACTGGACTTACTACCCTAGACTGATGACACAAAAGCGATGCAAAGTTACGTATGCACATTTCCAATTCAAAGTGGGGAAACTAACTTTGCATTTGGTGTCCAAAAGATTGCAAGCAGAACAGCCTACACAAATGAGATTGTCCCACATACCCTGGTTTCCACGGTGCAAGGCATGCCATCCTACACAAGCTTGGGCAAGCAGCTGGCTATCTATTGGCTGGCTGACTGCTTGTCTGCCTCCACCAGCTTGCAAAGCACCGAAGTTTGCCCACAAGAAGCAGGTTTCACATTAAAAAAAAAAAACAAACAAAACACCACCAACAACAACAACTAAAAGAAAACTTTGGGAAAAATTTGATGGGAACTATTACTTCCGTACTGAAGCAGCACAGATTTTAGTGAAAAGCATTAAAATTATGTTATAAGAGCAAGGCATAACTGCCTCTCTTACTCTTTTTTTGATATAAGTACTGACTTCTTAACTACTCCTCCTCTGAAAGCATTGAGAGATTTTAGTTTGACAATATCAGGGCAAAGCCTAGGAAAACACATTTCCTCAACTTCTCTTCCAAGAGAGACATATTCGGTTTGAAGCAAGATGTTAAGAGCAGTCTCCCCTCATCCCCCCATCCATGGGATTTAATTTAAATGCTGAGAGGTTACAGCAGTGCTATCAGCGTGCTGCAAACAGTGATACTCCTTAGTGCTGTATTTTCATAGTGACATTAAAAGTTTATATGTTTTCTGTGAAAAGCTGGTATTTATTCAGATTTTATTCTCTGGCTCTAATCATCCCCATGTAAATCTGGAATTGTTGCATTACGACTTAACTGCTCTGACATCTGTCTTTGCGAAATAAGATGACCCATAGTCACTTTTAAGTGTTTAAATAACCTCACTCACTCTAATAGATTGTCAAGATCCTTAGAAAACAAGTAGTCTGATGTGGGATATACATCAATACACATCCCACACTGCTGGGAGCAGGGGTTTCGTAGGAAATCAGCTGTGACAGATAGCCAGGAGAAGCATAAGACTGCAGTATCTTAAACCCAGCAAATAAAGGGCTGCAGTCAGACAAGAGTTCTTCCAACCTGCTGATTTGTACAAAGTTTTCCAATATACGGGTTGTGTGGAGCTGTTCCAGCGCCAAACCAGCATTTGCCATCTCCCCATGATTGCCACAAATGCTTAAAATGTTATAAACCTGCATCACACCCTCGGTCCATGTTATCTCAGTGCCCTCGTGCTCACTGAAACTACCTCATTTAAGGAGAAATATCAAGGAAAAGAAAAAAAGAAGTAAATGCCAGGCTGCCAAAGGAGGTATTTTTCCTACCCAAGAGTAATCCTGGCTGTATTATGAGATCTGGAGGGAACACTGAAAGGCAGCCTTCATAAAAGGCATGTTAATCACACAGGGAGACAAAGGGGATGCAGTTTTGTTTCGTACCAGGGCCTCCCTCCACCTATCATCTTTTTCACATAAATCCTCTTAAGCTGTTAAATCAAATAGGATCATTTGGTTTGTCACTTGCTCCAGTCCGAAACATTTGGTGCCCTAGGCTGCAGCAGTGGCCAAGCAGCTTCACAAGCAACTATTTTTGCTGCACAGAGCTCAACCAAGTAGGTATAAAAAAAGAAACAACCCATCTCGTGGCACACATGACACACACATGGCTGTAAAATAGCCAGCAAAAATTATTAATATTCCATTACAATGCACGGTAGCAATGTAATGTATGCAAAGTACCATAGTACCCTTGAAATTATAAAGGGGCACGTGATACATTTCAAATACAGTGTCCCAGTTTTGGTGAAGTCATCTGGTTTTTGTACAAGCAGTTAGTACATTTTAAAAAACAACAGCAGCAACCACCTTTCCTCCTCTAGGTCTCTCCCTTTTGTTGCTCCAGCTATAATTATCTCATTGCAGCGGGGCTTAAAACACCGCTATTACCGCTCTTAGGCATCTGCTGCAGATCTGCTCCTGCACATACCCAGCATTTGCAACGATCCCTGCAGGGAGCGGAGCTGCCCGACACAGACACTTGCAGGAGTGGGCCCTGAGTGAGGACTGAGGTGCGTGATTTCTACCGGGAGATCTTTTCACTTGTTCCCATGGCACACCTTTTTCTACCTGGGTGACAGAATAACCCCTAGCTGCCTTCCATCTGCTGCCATCAGCTGCAAACCTTTCTGCCAGAAGATTGCTGTGACAGGAGCTCCCCCTCGGTTTTCAACTGGGGAGAAAAAAAGAGGAGATGAGGGTCAACTTGGTGCCAGATTTTTTCAGAGCAACAGTTAGAAAGGAAGGATAAAAAAAAAAAAAAAGAGAGAGAGAGAGAAGAAACAAAAATCCACGTAGGAAAGGCGGTTCGCCATAGTTATAATTTTGTCAGCTAATGCATAGGAAACACTTCTGCACTGTTCTGGGAGGAGGTGATAGTTAAAAGCAGGCTGCTGAGCAGTCAAAGGGGACTGAAAGCAGCTCCAAAGCTTTGCCTATATTCTCCGCAGTTCAACAGAACAAGGGAGACCAGCTGCTTTGGTTTCTGTTAGAGCCTGAGAAGTAGAATAACAGCTTGCTGTTGCAGTAGGACCAAAACATTTAACCTCTTCGGCAGGGCACTGCGTTGCTTGGATGGAAAAGATCACATCTTACTGCTATGCGGCACCGGAAAGATTTGCCTTCCTTTGCATTCTGATTAATCGCACAAACCTATCTTTGTGGTGTGGAAAGCGGTGAAGTTTTAAAATTATCTTTTTTTGATGTTTTACCTCTTTGTTCTTTCACGTTTATTGGCTCCAGTTCTGTGCTTGCCTTCAAACTCTTCTTTTCAGCATTGCCTGGGACTCAGAGTGCTTTGATTCTGTTTGATCTGTATGGGTCTTGAGTTTTGGTGAAGTTTTGCTTTTCACTTTAATCAACACTTACCAACGCTTTCTCTGCAACTAATTATTTTAAATGCTATGTCATCTCTATGCGCCGCAGTTCTGTGATTACTGTGTTAACAAAGTAGAGCTCCTATGTGTTTTTCTGTTGCTTGAAGTAGTTGGCTAGAATTTGATCTTCTGTTCTCCAAGGTAAAGAAATTCGCTGTATAAAATGTAAATCTTTATCTTCCTGAAGCTTTTATAATTCCTGAATGATTTTAGGGGTTTCGATTTTATTTTGTGGGTTGGTCGTGTTTCTCCTCACATTATGGACTGTAATTCCTTTTCTAATTTGCTCTACAATATGTCATTAGAAATCATTTTATATTAAACACATTCAAGTGGCAAATCCACCATTCATATTCATAAAGTTCATACATAATTGTATGTGAATTAAGTGAACAATAATTGCTTTACGTACTTGAATGTAGAGATAATTTACAATTGCCATTTGCAATATCAGCATTTTTCTCCCAATCTATATTCTAATTTGGAGCACTTATGTCGATTTTTATAGCGACTTCATCTTATTTGTTCATTTCACTACATTTCTTATTGCCCTAAATGGATGCATTTCTTAGTGCTGTCCTGGTAGATTTTATTTTGTGTGTGTGAGAGAGAGTTCTCTGTGTCTGGGTTTTTCACTCCCCCCCTCCCCTTTCATTTCTCTCTGGGCATCACGCTTTTCTTTTGGCTCAGTCCCATGATGGAAGTGGTACCTTATCACATTCAAAAGTGACTTTGCTCCTTCACCAGCATTTTCATATTTTCTGGACCATCTTCTTAATATCAGAAACAATTCTGACTGAGGTAGGATGAGATCTTTAGAGGCACTTGACTGTAGACTTTGACTTTAAATATATAGAGAGATTGCAACCTGTATCTTATTTGGATAACTTGAATCCCCTTACCAAATTCTGGACAGTTGTTTTCATGGTCTTTCTCAAAAAGCAATCTTGAGGCTAATAGGCATGCTTTGTGTGGTTCCTCTGTTGTGTTTGGTTTGGTTAATTTTTTTTTTTTTTTTTAAATCATGTCTCTTGTTTGGGCTTCCATATGTTGAAGTTGTGCTTCCCTATACATCTCCTGCTTTATGCAATTTGGTTTTTTCTTCTGTATTGAAACAGCCTCAGAAAGCTTTCGCAAGTGTTGCACCCCAACTGTAAAAAGGGGGAAATAATCACACCTAGGGAAGATACGAGAGAAAAGAATCACAATTCTTGTACATGGAAAAAACCTCTACCTTTCTCTTCTGAAAACTGGAAAAAAATGCCAACTTCAGTATAGGTTTTTCTCGTTAGTATTTCCTTTGATCTTTTATGAGTGACAAAACTCAATATACTCAAACTCATGTACAGCCACATGCATAAATTGGTTCTCAGTACATTGCAAGGTTAAGATCTACTAAAAGCTTTGTTGAGATAATTAACACCTTGTTAATTAAGCGTATATGCTCATGTGGAATGCACATTGCACAGAAAAGTTATTGCATTGTTTATTTTTCTTGTTACATTTTAACTTTGCTGCTTAAGAAATGTGTTAATGGGAAAAGCCACTGACTTCTTGCATTTGCAATTTGTTTTTCAAGTCACACTGTCTTTTCAACATTTTTGACTTGGAGATGTGGGTTAAAGTCAGATTTGATTTAAACATACGTAATTTGAATTAAGTTCTAAGGAAGGAGAAGGCAGTAAGGAGAAATGTGCTGCTCTGGCACCTCTTTCACTCACCTCTCTGTGCATTTCTAATTACTCATTCTGTAAAAAAGTCTCCGAAAATCACTCTCATCTGTAAGTTTCAAGGAAGCCATTATATTATTAATAGCATTTAAATAATAATTTCTAATGTATCCAACACAGTCCTTTTCACCATTCAGCAAAATATTAAGCATGCTTTCGTCCCATCCACTGAAGCGTTCCATTTTCAGTGGTCTGAGTGCACCCATATAAACTTGTTACTAATTGCAGAGCATACTCCCCAAATGGGGTTTGCCATGTGTCCACCGCTGATGCATTCCCTGCACTGTGTAGAGCACTCCTGACATACAGCACCGCGCTCCGAGCAGGCTGCGGGCGCAGGAGCCAGCTGCTGATGGCAGCAGGAATGCTCTTCCTGGGCAGAGCCCCTCAGGCTCTCTGCAGCCAGCAGGTAACAAGACCATGCTTGGAGCTGGCAGTAATAGATGTGCCTTAAAAAAAAAGTTGTTAAAGGTGACAAATTGCACTGAGAGGAATCATCTGAAACTGAAATCATCAGCTGTGATATTTGATAAAACATGGTTGCAGCTCTGCTCTGGCGAAACCCAGGTGACACCTGTAACCAATTTTAGGAAGTTAGAAAGAATGCGTACTGACACCTTTCTGAGCCCAAACCACGCTGGGTCTGCAGCAAATTATATCCTATCCCTTTTATACTAAGTAGTATAGAATCAGCTCTGTACAAATGGTCTGAAAGCAATATAGACCACATTTGAGGGAACACAATGCGTAAAAAAAGAAATAACGTTGCAGTTAATCGATACGCAAATGCTATTTGCAGATTCATCCTCAGCTTTTTGACTTTTCCATGCTGAATTTCAAAGTTTGTTTAGCCTGTTTCCTCAGCGTGTATCCTGTAGGACTCAGGAATGGGCTGCTTCAGTATGCCTGACTCAAAGCCTGATGCTCAAGATGAATACGATCAATTTTCCTGGAGTTAAAGGGGTTTTAGGGGTTCAAGATTCAAAAAACATTTTGAAACAATGCCTCAAAAAACCTCAAAAGCTTTGAAACACTTCAAAATAAGTGATAGGTGAATATGGTAGGAAAACCCAGGTGTGGTAGTGCAATACCAGTAAATCCAGCATCTTTCTCTCCAGGACTGCTAGTGAGAGGTGCACTCCTCACACACCTGAGCTGAACACATTCCTGGCGCACATTCAGACACTTACAAAATGACAAACTAAAATGAAGGTCTAGCTATTAGTTACTGCAATAATACAGACAATGATGTCATGAGCGGTGGTTTTGCTTACAATTTGCATTCCCCACTTTAAAAATAAATAAATAAAATCCATCGTTTCAAGTCATTGTAGTAAAAAAGAAAATAAGAAAAAAGGAAAGAAAGATTTCACCTTTGGGGTGGTTGTTTTAAAGTGTAATTGCTAATGAACCAGAATAGTCAAGATCTTGGAAATTTTTTAGATCTGGCTTCTAATTCTTGTGACTTCATCTCAATATATCTTTGCAGCTTTGCTTGAAAAGTCTTCTGTCATTCCCTCCCCCCACCTCCACCAAGCAGGTTCAGTTATTGAGACATTCTACAGTTCCTCTTTGATATTAAACAGATTGAGCTTCAAGAGCTCTTTTCAGATGTACTTTTCCATTCCTTTGATCATTTTTATGTTTTATCCAAACTCCTTCCATTCAATGAGTGTTCTTCAAGGAGTATCTTCCAGTAATACTCATACCAATGTTAAATAAATATTCTCTCCTATTGAAGTCAGTCCTGTTTTCTCATTCAAGGGCTACATCATCACTTTTGACAGCAGTGTTAAACTAGGAACTGATTTCCAGCATAACTCCCCAAACCTTTCAATTCGCTGCTTTCTAGAACAAAATTTCCCCATCTGAATGTATGATACTTGGTTTTCCTTAGATGTTTGGCCATAATTTTTTTCCATTCTTAAAACACATATTGTTTTCCTATGTGTAGTTTATCAATTAACACATATTTCCGCCATTTGACTTCATACTTATTTACCACTTCTGGGCCACACATGGATTTCCCTTCTTCGATTAAAAAAAAAAAAGCTGTGCCTTGCAGCATTTTGTAGAGGCAGTCCAGAACTCTCATTGATCTTGTGTAGATACCAAGGATTGTTCCAATGTCTTCCTTCCATACGGTACACTGTGTTTGAGTCAATGATGCCAGGTTTCTGCACACAGAGACGAAAGCAAAGCAATTCATCTTATTTTCTATTTATTCATTTCTAAAAGGGTCCATAACTGTAACAAACTGATTTACCTTAAATAGCAGCAAACTTCAACAGCCCCTGCTGTCATTACTTGTCCAGACCACAGCCCCAGTAACATGAACTTGACCTGTTGTGTAAGGAATATCTAGAAACCCCAGCTTCTATGCATGTACTACACAAAAGGAACCTCTACTAGCAGTACATCTCCTAGTGCTCACTTTGCTTTGCATTCACTGCAAATAGGTATCACATGACACAGAGCACTTCTTCCAGTTCTGTTATGTTCCCTATGGAACCTCTTTGTCCTCTGATTTTCAAGCAACTATCTAAAAATTAATCAACAGGAAAAGCCAGAGAGCTATTTTATGTCATTTTTACTATCAGATATAATTAGACCGTTGCTCTGATTTACCACTTTGCCATCACCTCCAGGAGAACTGAAACTGCCCCAGCAATTCCTGAAGCTAATCCACTGCCAGCAATGGATCAAGTATCTCATTGCTCAGATCCCTAAAAATAAAATAAATCACTTCGTAAATGTACTGGCAGTAAAAAGAACAATTTGTTCCCATATACAAACATAAGAGAATACAAGAAATCCCCCATGCCCAAACCTGTACGGCCTCTTTAATAGCACAGGAAAAGAATAGAGGGATTTGTCAAAAACATCACATCTCTTGATCAAAACAACATGTAAAACTCTTAGAATATAATAAGGGAATGAGTACTTCGTGTAGTAGTTTCTCTAGAAAGGGAACATAGCAGCAACCACGGTTTCACAGCTTCTGCTTTCCTCCATTCTTCAAAGACAGGTAACTTTGTCCATTTCCTGTTCTCAGAAGAAATGTACCTCCTAGATGCAGTTCCATAGAAATGTAAAGAGTTATGTTTCTCTCAAATGAGCTAGGCAACGCAGTTAAACACACAGAAAATGACAGCCCGGAAAGCATTAAGAACATTTTATAAAATGACCTGTGCTCCAGTGCTGAGAGAGGAGAACGTTCTCAGATAGAGTCCTTGCCCCTGAAATTCAAACTAAGAACCAGACTGTTGCTTTACAATAATTTTAAAAGCATAAAATATTATTAAAAATTGATGCTTGTAAAAATAAAGCAGAAGATTAAAATTGCTTACAAACAGGAAGCAAAGTTATAATCTGTGATAGGCAGATTATATCCCACATGGGGCTTGTAGGAGGCACTGGAGAAAAGCCCGCAACCCCCCAGTACGATGCATCTCTTACATGAGAGAACACAACTTCAATTAAAGCCAAAAATAACAATATGGAAAAGGCAATTTTTTTTTCTTAATAAAAATGATTCAATATTAGGGTATTTAATACCTGTTTTAATACAGGTATTAAAACACAATCTTTCAATAGCTATTTTAAGTTATTTTAAATCAACCAGTCTAAATAGTCTGCCACAAAGCTTTTACTGTGCCAGCTTACGTGCAGAAAGTTTCTCATCACCGAGAGGAGGACTCAGCAGCAAGGAGCTCTCCTTCTCCACAGTGGATAAGGCAGAAATCTGGAATTCCTTCTGTAGTCAGTGCATCAACTGGTTGATCCACTCTCACACTCCCTCATCTCCCCACACTCCCACAGTTTCATCCCTTTACTGGTGGAAGCAGTGCCTTGTTGAAGGAAGGCGAGATAACCACTGTAAGGCAGGTGTTATCTCTTAAACTGGGGAAGTTGGGTGGGAAACAACTTCAGTAAGTCACGGAACAGCTCAATAACTGCCCATAGCTTAATGGACTACATGGGTAATAAGGCTATTATATTGGTGTTGGTTTGACGCAGATCCTAGAAAAACTTTGGAACAGGACTTAGAGAACTTGATTTTTTAAAAACTAGTGCAGAGAAAGGAGATCACTTGTCATCAACAAGGTCAGTAAAGGAACACTGCCTCTACTTCTAATGAAAAATTAGATAACTGATAACTGAACAGAAAAACCGTGAAGACTGGGAGAACTGTAACTTATAAATTCAATGGGCTCAACCTGTTCTGCTGTGCTAGGAGAATATTAGGAAGTTACCTGCTCGTCCAGCCATCTCTCAGGAGGAAAAAGAATGAAAACAAAAGAATTTCTGACAGGGAAAAGAAAGGTTTCAAAGGATTCCGTTCCTAGAAAATGGAATAGGACCAATTCGGATTAACAGATTACTGTAATCATTAACAGTTGGTTTAACAAAGAATTAAGCTGTGAAATCCAGGCAGGGTCTATGGGTCTAGTAGGCTCTGAAGGAGCAATAGCAGAGAGAACAAGCAGTGAAATGTATAGCAACCTATGGCAAGTGTGGTGGACAACTTCTTCTTCTAAATAAGTAAGACTCTGCATTTTTTATCCTAACACAGCTGTCCTCTGTGCCCCAATGCGTTATGGATTCCAGCTGCTGTTAAGAGTGATTCTCACCCTATTCTATGATGCACTCATGGCACGTGAGGCTGAGCTGAAAATCCACAGAACACTCTTAAAACTGTACAGTTTGAGAATGTAATAACAGTGCCTAGGTGCTGTGGGTTACCCTGAGCTGATCCCACGTGGCCTTCCCACAGGCTAGAGCCTGTTCAAGGTGTTGCTAGGGCTGCTTGAACACCACTCCAACACCCGTCCATGCCACAGGGCCCATCCTCCAGGCACAGAAGTGGTGCTGCCCTCCACATCCTCCTCCATGATGATGCCAAATATAAGAACATTTTATTTACAGTCGTGACAAACCTGAGAATGATTAATCTTGTTCAGGATCTAGAACCAATGTGGGTTTGGGGGGGATCAGCTATCTTTGAAATGTTTAAGGAAGCCTGTGCTGGCAGCAGCCCACTTCCGTTTTAAAAGTCAGGTGGAACATGAATAAATTGGGTGTATAGGACAAGACATCTGCTAGATCAGGTGGTATCTCAAAATTTTCAAGTCACTTATTACTCTTTGGTGATATTCATTCTAATTTAAATGCATTTTTACTCCACGAGTGACCAGAATTGAACTCAATATTCTAAATGAATACCAGCGTCCTGCATATAACAGTATTAAGTGCTTTCATATTTCTGTTACAAATGCTTCTCTAAATACATCCTAGGACTGCATTTGATTTTTCCACAGCTGTATCACATTGTCATTCTTGGTCATGCTGCGATCAATATGCCCAGTTTTTCCCCTTCTATTATTTGATATCCAAAAACCATTAGGTTCAGAACTTTTCTTGCAGTCAAGCTTTGGTCTGCGTACCGTGGCATCTCATTCAATTTCATTGCTTCGTTCCTCAGGAATAGCCAGCTGGGGATGATGAGAAGAAGCCAGGGCAACAATGAAAGAGTACAAATGGAAAAGAACTATATGTGTGAAAGGCAAAATAAACCCCTGTGTCAAAGGCAAGAGGAGACAGTGGATCATTGTAAATGAAAAGAAATAGGAGGTAGAACCAGGAAAGAGAAAGTAGGTATAAAAGGAGTAGGAGAGCAAGAAGGGTAGAATGAGTTTGATTACTTCAGAAAAACATTTAAGTTAAAATCACACCAAAATTTAATGTACAGCTTCAAATGCTAAAGAATTCTCTCCAGTACACTCGTCTCGGTACAACATGCGCAATTTGTTTTAGTAAACTGATTGTGGTTATGGTAGAGAAAGACCAGAGAATAGGCAGTGCCTCTTCTGCTGGGCCTCCATACTTGGAAAGGAAAAAGAGAGGAAAAAATACACAACAGGAGGAAAGAGTCTGGAAGGAAGAACAAAAGGAACAATAATGAACTGAGAGAAACCCTGCAGTTCCACATGCCAGTCTGACTTTACTCAGTAGCATTTCATAGCCTTTCTTCAATTTAAAAGAGAAATGAAGCAGAAATTCAGATTCATCACCCTGTTACCCTATGAGTATTCTAATCCTAGAAGTTCAAGTCATTCTTTTGGTTAAAAACAGATTAAGAATTGCACAGTTTTCTGCAGGTGAATAAGGATTTCCTGAAACCCATTTTATAAAAAGGAAAAACTGAGTTCTTGCTGCTACCTGGCCACAGCAGGGAGTGGATTGGTGTCCTGCATGGCAGAGGCAGCAGGAAGACGTGCCCATCTGGGAGCACTTTGGGCAGATCAATGAAATTCCCAAGCTGCAGGTGCAGATATGTAACCCCTGAGCTTCACTTGCAGTTCTGCCTTCAGGGTAACTTCTGGAAAGACTAAGGGAAAATGTGTAGGCAGGAGAAGAAACAGAGCTGATAGCAATAAGTATTAAAGGAGAACTATAAAAATAGTCCCAGGATATTTCCTGAAAATACTCTCAAAAGAAAACAAATAAACAAAACAAAACCTTGGATCCAAATTTGCTTAAAATCTGAAAAAATAAGCTTGCTTTTCAGCTACAGACATATGTTTATTTTCATACACAGCACATGGATTATTTTTTTTAACCAAACTGAGGATATATTTAGACTTAAGCACCACAACTGCATGCTTTGCATTATTTTAAACATTGCCTGAGAGTATCTCATGGCTTCCAGAACAGCTGAAGTTGGCATCTGCAATAAAAAGGTATGTCAAATTAGTGAAGAGCAAACTCTGCAAAGATGATGCCCATGCAAACAATAGGGCTAGCAGTAGCAAAAGAATTTATCTCCTGGCAGTGCAGCAATATTTGTTATACTACATCTCATTGTACTGAAGAAAATAAGAAAACTCGGAGTATTTTAAGGGTTTCTGCTTATGGTCAGTGGCAGATGGGCAACATATACAATACTTCCCAGAGGAAAAAGCCTTTAACACCCATATTGCACTTAGGGCCAAAGGAGATGGATATGCACACAAAGACACCCACTGTGCTCAACTCCTTCTTTGTCGCAGGCAGACTGTGTGATAGCAAGTCCACAAAAGTAATTTTGCTATAATAGTTATTGATATTTAGGCAGAAAATTATTGTGGTATGTGGCTGGTACCCCTGGGAAGTGCACACTGGTTGAAGTGCTGCATCAACAGGGAAGAAGCTGCAGGAGGGGAGCAGCAGACTGGGTAACATTCAGGAGTCTGTGGCTGAGGCCAGTGTCCACATCCAGAGGAAGCAGTGAGAAATAGTCACTGGAGACACCCACCAGGAGATAGGGGACCCTACTGGCCAACTTAACTTGACACCTGCAAAGGTTATTGTTTGCTGGGGTCTGGGATTTGTGAAGTTGCAGGGACTGCCAAGGCTCCTCTGTGCCCTCTTGCTGCCCATCCACACAGTCAGCCCCAGCACTGCCAAGGGAGGCCTTGGCCCCATCAAGAGCAACTCAAGTTCTCTGTGTTGCAGGGATATATATAAATTCGAGGTACTCAACATCTTTCTCAGCTTCCGCTAGTCAGGTCTGCTTTGGGCCTCCCAGGCACCTGAGCCTAGAGGCAAATCCTCCAGGAATGCATGCACTACCCACTGTGGAGAAAGATGCAGTCAAAGGGCATTTAGATCAGCTGGACATGGTAAAGTCTGCAGGACGAGGTAGGGTGCATCCCAGGGCATCAGGCTGCCTGCTGACATCTTTAAAAGGTTGTGGCAACTGGAGGAGATTCGTTATGCCTAGAAAGCAGGAAAATATCACACCCATCCTCAAAAAGGGCAAGGAGGTGAACCAGGGAACTACAGGTCAATCAGGCTGACCTCAGTCCCTGGGAAGAGGTAGAGAAAATATTCCTTGAAGGCAAGTAATTGGGAGCAGGAAGGATGGATATATCAAAGGCAAATCATGCCCGACCATGCTGACTGTCGTCTTACTGAAGTGACTGGAAGCGTGACTAACTGCATGTGTCCCTAAATGGAAAGGACAGCATACTGCTATATACCTTGAATTCAACTAGGACTTCTACACAGTTTCCCATACTCTTCCAACAGCCAAGCCAGTAAAGTATGGACTAGATGAGTGGACAATAACTGATGCGGAAAATTATCTAGAGCATGTACTTAAAGGATCGTGATCACTGGTATGAAGGTCAGCTGGTGACCAGTTACTAATGGAGCCTCTCAAGGGTTGAAACTGAGGCCAGTACTTCTTAGCATCTCTATTAATGATTTATTTGATGAGATAGGGTGCATTCTCAGCATGTTTGCTGGTCATACCAGCATGGGAAGTACAGCTGATAAACTGGGGAGCAACAGGCACCATTTGGAACAATGAACATTCCTGCTAAACGGAGATGATAAAACAAATTTTCCTATGGAGTTGATCCAATTAGACATTTTGGGGTACTCTATCCTTAGAGATATTCAGGTCTCAAGTGGAGGAGATGTCAGTCAGTTTGATCTGCATTGGCACTGGACTGAGCAGGAGGTAGGGCCACAGACATCCGTAAGTCCTTCACAGCTTAAATTGCTCTATGGCTCAATGGCAAACAGTATGTCAAAGCTGATATAAGCAACAGAATCCCATAGCACCATAGAGATTAAAATGTATATGATGTAATAGAATAAAGACAAAGGAGCGCATAGTTTTCTCTGATAGCTGAGAAAGAAAGGAAGAAGAAATCATTCAATATCGAAGGATAATGGTGCCACAGCATCCATAAATAGATACGGAAGACTAAATTCAGGCTGAAAATTAAGAGATTTAATTTCTATATAGAAATTAAGGAGGGACATATGGAACAGTCTCCCAACCAAAGGAGTCTACCTAGTTTTGAACCTATGAAGAGGTTAACTTGTGCTGATAAGTGTATTAGACTCATCAGTTTAAGAAATTCCAATCTGTTTTAGTTCCTCTAGTTTCAGGAGGTAGAGGGTTAAAAACACATCAACTATCTGCTAAGATAAAAAATAAAATTAAATTGCAAAAAATTCAAGCCAAAAAGCTTTGCAATCCCATTGTTTCAAAGACAGCAAGGAGACCAAACTTGTGTCACTTTCTCTAAGATTTTTTTTCCAACAGATTGTCATATATATCTTCTCAATCATTTGATTCGGTTTTCTTCTAGCTTTCTAACCACAAATTAATTTTTTGAACTCTGTTTTTGGTTTTTTTTTTCCTTGGGTTGGTTGATTTTATTTGTCTGTTTTGTTAAAACTAGCATTGCTGTCATTTTCATTTGCTTTGGTTTTGTTATTTTTTGTTTATTTTGGTCTTGTTTGTTACTTTTGGTTTTCATTTTTACTTTGGATTTTTTTCTCGTGGAATTTTACCTCTCATTTCTTAACCTACAGAAATCTGCTTTCTTGAAGTCCACTGTTATAGTTCGCTATCCTTTCTCTTTTGTTTTTTTCTGAAAATGGAACTCTGTCACTTGCTCTTAGTGGTACATCTATGCTATGAGAAAAAAGTGTGCCTCCAGTTATAAGCCTTTCATATTAGACCCAATTTAGATATTCATCCAATCATTTTCTGCCTTAACATCATCATTCTCAGTGTCAGCAATGGCAAACTCCCATTGCTAAGGGACTGTTAAGCCTGGAATTATCATTAATCATGAAGTAGTTGTGAACTAGAGATGATCTCCAACTGCAGTGTTGGTTTGTTGTTGATACTGAGCCTTGTCGTGTGTGAAAGTCTTGAGAGTGTGTCCAAAACCCGGCTGGTACAACGAGTAACAGAAGTGATTTAAATCTTTTGAAAACAGAAGCAATGATACTCCTTCAGAATGGCAGAAAACTGGCTTTCCCTCATGTCAAACTTTCAGTCTCTTTTAGTCACTTTTGGTCCACTGCCTGGCTGGGTTTTTTTGTATTTTTTGTATATTTTTCTATGGATTTTGTATGTGTGTTTGTTTTATCTTCAGGAATTTCAAAGTTCTGTTAAGTCCTTGAAACACAGATTTCTCTGTTGGAGTGGGAGATTAAATGATATTTGTTAAGGCAGTTTCAGACTTAGGATTTCTTGACAGCTTTTCCCAACAGCTGTCATTTTGTTCAAGATAACATGTTAAAATATTTGCCACAGACTATTTCCTTTACCATTTCTCTATAACTTTACTTTCACTTACACCTTATCTAATTAATCATTTCTTAGCAGCTGGACACTTAAATAGCATCAACACCAAGCAGAGTTTATGAAAGTGATAAAGATTAAAAGGCATCTGGATAGCGAACTTTCCTGTCAATCCCAGGGAATCCCTTCACCTCAGTCTGAAGCACAGGACATAAAACAACTCCTATTAGTCCTCCTCCAATTTGATCAGAGTATCACAACCACCAAGTTGTACCCAAAGCAAAATATTAATAGATGAGGACACCGAGGAAAACATGTTTCCTTGTATCCCTGTTCCTGGAGCAATGTTATTAAACCTTTCTTGGTTTTATGTTGTTTTGCTCAAGTATTTGGCCTTTGCTGTTGCAATTGAAAAGCATGAAACATGATCCCTAAAACTCAAACACCAGAACACAAGAGAGGAATAGTGTGCTGTTATTTTCATTCTCGTATATCTAAAGTCTCACTTCAAAACACACAAGGGCTAGAAACCGCTCTAAAGTAACAAGAATTCAACACATGTTAAGTGCATAAACATACTGCATGCCCACATTTTCATCAAGCAGCTATTCCCAAGCTAGATCAATCTTTCCTGTATTTCAATTGCAAAACAAAGGTATATGTGTTGGGATTTTTTTTTTTTTTTTAGTTTTCCGGTGGAAAAGGGAAGCTCATTGGAATGGGAAATTTGTCCTTACCTTGGAAATAATCAGAGACAGATTTTGAGCCCATTCTCACAACACTAAATGAAAAAGCTCAAGTGCACTGAGATTCGGGTTAGGTCTGAGGAAAGCTTTGTGTTGATTTTATTCTAAATTCTTTTGTGGTTCGAGGATGAGTAGCAGATATTGCTTGTACTTAGTTAACTCATGAGTTTTTAGGTGTTAATAACGGCCTCCGAAATCTCGAAAAAGTACAACAGTTGCAGTCTTTGTAGTCCGTTGCAAATAAATCTGCTCTTAATGCTGCAGAGCAGAGCCAGCAGAGGCCTGCCTGTAGCACTGATGATTCCTGTTTGTCTCAGGTGGATTCATTCCGTTCCCTCCCAACACATTTTCATTGCAACTCCTTTACTTATACCTGATGGCTGAGACAGGATAGCACTGTGTAGTAATAAAATAGCCAACCAGAACATCAGGGGGAGCTACACAGTCATTTTGCTGTACTTTACATTCAATTTTTTCCTAAATACTTCAGAGTTTCTCCATCTTAAAATCTTGAAATTTTTCAAGGAATTTGCTAATCCGTGTGGTTTGGGTTTTGTTTGGTTGTTGGTCATTTTCTTTTCCTTGCATTCCCTTTTTTTCTGTTCTATCCTTTTCAAAATGGAAATACAGCAGCAGGGAAGAACATAGGTGAAGATTTGTGAGTTACTCTGTGATTTAACACAGTTTTCAGTACTTTATATTCCTTTGTTTGCCCATCTTAACATATCATATTTCTAAGGAACAGTTTTCAGCCAGCTATTTAGAGTGATCCCAGTTTATTTATGAGTTGGTCTGAATAGATCAGACATCACAAGAAAATATAAACTAATCCATTTCAGTGTTTAAGGCAATCAAAGTTTCCAACTACTTACTCTGCTGTAGCATGAGGATAAATCTCAGAGTAGAGTGACATCAGTTGTGGCAGGAAACAAGCTTCTCTCAGAAGTGTTGAGTTTACAGGGTGCTACTGAGGAAATAAAATTATTTTATGAAGACTTTTAATTCCAACTCACAAAACAGAATGAATTAGAAAAGACAAATCTCTTTCACATCCTACGCCATTTGCCAATTTCTATTTGGAAAGAATGCTAATGAGACCTAACGGCTGGGGGAAGTATAAAGTATGTTCTTTAGATACTGAATATTATAATCTAAACTGCAGAGGAAATGTCACAGAAAAGGGCACTGCAATCTCCGATAGCAGTCAAATTGATTTCTTTTAAGTTTTTATTGTTTGCTTTGTTTTTGGTTTTATGTGTACTTCTGTCATTCCCTTGACAGTAAAGGGTACTACCACATGTTAACCATTTACTTAAATAATTTGCTGAACCGTGGTTGAAGTTCAGTTGTTACTTCTCTGCTTGCAAGACTAACTCCATGTAAACAAACAAAAAAAACATATATTAAATATATCGTAGTACACTGTAGTCTAATTAAATCAATAAATGGCAACCCTGTCAAGATACTACAGTAATGTGATTTTTAATTGCTAGGAATCCACTAGGAAAATAAATCCCTTTAAAAAAAATCTTCATAGAAAAGCAGAAGTGCAGCTTGCCGAAGCTAAGGAAAATAGTTTGATTACCTTAAGCAGTCTCTAATGAGACCCAGAAGGAGAATTAGGAAAATAATGAGCAAAACTGGAAAGTAAAACTCTCCTGTAATGCAAAAAAAAAAAAAAGGGGGGGGGGAAATACTCAAGAGTTATGTGATATGATGGAAAAGAATAAGAGTATCAAGCCTACCAGTACCTTCATCTCATTTTCACTTCTGACTCCACTTTCTGCACATTTTGTCTTTCTGTGAGCTCTGCTTGCATGCGTCTAGCAGGCTGTGCTATTAGACATAACACTCAAGCAGTGTAGATTTTGTGATCAAAATACAAGGGCTGCTCTGAAAGTAATGCCTCCTAATTTATGGTGTTGGCCCACAACATCAGAGGCAGATATTGGTGGGATGGCAGCAGAAGTTGAATCTTCCCACCAACATTCCATTCCATTGTTTTACCGTGTGACAGATGGCAGCAGAGGAGCAGTCTGACAAAATGGTGTCTGACATGGGAGTGTGAATGGAGCAAAAGTGTGGAAATCAGTTCCTTCATGCAGAAAAAATGGTACCCAGTGACATTCATCAATGCTTTCTGAACTCTTATGGAAGTCAAACAGTGGATGTGAGCACAGTGAGGTGGTGGGTGGCATGTTTCAGCAGTGGTGACAATGACCTCTGTTGGTGCAGATTTTGAAGATTTTATGCAGGCTGTTGTTCATCACTAACAAAAATGCAGAGCTAATGGTGGTGACTATATTGAAAAATACTGCTTTGTAGCTGAGATTTTGCTCTATTTAACAGTGTTGTTGTGCTCTTTGCATCTGTTGAAATTTTCATGAAAATAAATAGGAGGCATTAATTTCAGAGTGACCTACGTATGCCTGTAATCAAATTAAAGACTCCTCCCACTGCCTATTACAAGATTTTCATCAAATCATTTAAAGGATACATCTATCCAGAGCCATTACTTTAATCCAGCTTGGGTCTCAACTTCCATAGAGCTTTGAACTCTACCAGCTGCATCCCATTGGAGATGGGACATAGCAGCACTTGGTTCCTGGTAGGTTAATCCTTCCTGCTCATCTTTGTAGCCCTTCTTTGGACTTTAATACTTTATGTTCTTCTTGTCATGGTGCCCAAAACTGCTCGCGGGGCTCGAGGTGATGCCGCTCTAGTAATGTGTAAATGCTCTACTTCTAAAGCAGATGCTCTTCATCTTTTGTCTCTAGTAAGTTGTTACAACTAGAGTAATTTATTGAAATATTTGGTTTCACTCCCTGTTTTTAATACTGCTAGTAGCTTTTCACTGTCAAAAGGCTACCTATAAATCTGAGGGCTGGCAGGACGTCCGCAAGGAACATCCCATAACTCTGACACAGCATAAAACTACTGCACATGGAAATAATAATTAACTTTGAATTTCAAAATCATTAAAAATCTAGAAGAAAATGAGAGCAGAATGGTAATTATTTTGTATATTCTGTGCTGCTGCACAGAGGTTGCCCAGGGCCAGTGGCTTTCATCCAAAGTACATGGCCAGACTGAGCAAAGCTCAGGTTTCTCTGTAAGTATGCTCAAATCCTATAGACTTCACTAATCTGAAAAAATTATTAAGTATATACTAAATCCTATGGCAGCACTGAGGCTTTTATAATTTGTTTAAATTATGTCTATTAATATGGAAGCACAGCAGTGACATCCAGGACATAATAAAATAAGGTATTTCTTCATGACTTGTTTGTCAACAGAAAAAAGTAAGAGGAAACATGATTTGTTTTTATTACTATTATTATTATTATTACTATAGGTTTTATGGCACAAATTTGTAAACGCAGCTTTCTGGGAAAAATACCACCGTGTGACTGAGCCAGTCAAAAGTGAATGCAGAAATTGCTCTCCCCTTGATTGTTCAATACACAACACTGTAAAACTCAGAGGAGAGAACTCATTTCTCAGCTTTTCTTTTTTGGGGGGGGGGGCGGGGGGTTTCGGAGGAAATAAATCTTTTGAGAAAGGAATCAGGAGAAAAGAAAAAAAGATTCTCTAGAGGATTATATTTAAGAGACCTTTTTTTACCCCTCAGTAAGTCAACTGCAATCCTAGGTATTCAAGGATCAGAGGCTAAGTAGTAGAAGCAATTGTCAAAGATACGTTGATAAAACTGCTTAATGTGACAGACTTGCTGAGACTCATCTCTATACTTCTCTTCTACACGCAGGTTTTGACTGATCTTGGTTTTCATGACAGTGGGATTTTTTCTCCCCAGGATGGAAAGTAAGAACCTCTTCCTAAGCCTGTTGCTCTGCTACAGTTTGCTCAGAGCTGCCAGTTCTCACCTGATAATCGAGGAGAAGACAGAATGCAACCTGTCAAAGAACAACAAAATGAACCTCCCAGATCTCCCACCCATCTCCATCGTAGGTTAGTAAAATTTGCCATTTGATGCCAAATAGACAGGACTTGAAGAAAATGCAGCTGTTGTTTAATATGGACTTAGATAGCTTACTATAACAGTGCAATTTCACACAAATGCTTTAGTGCTACACAGAACTGCAGTGGCAGTGCAGCCACAGCATTCAAGAATGGCAACGTGGCAAACCACAATTTAGTGTGAAAAGAACAACAACAGAAAATCTGCCTTTAGTTTTGCAGTTTGCGCTGCGGTTCCTATCATACTGTAATTCTTTTTATATTCAAGAGCAAGGTTATTCCATTAATATGAGCATCAGTCTTCCTTTGAAAGTCCCATGCAAATAGAAAAAGTGAACATAAACTTTTTTTTTTTTAAATCATCTCTTGTAGAAAGCTGTTGATTTCTCTGCTAAAGTATTAATATAATCTCAATGCCAAGAGATCTTTAACCAAGAGAGAAGAGGACTACAAGGGAGCTAGAAGTCATCCATTTACCCAAGGCAGGACAGGCCATGCCCCTACCATTGATGGCAGGTCCTGTGAAGTACTTTGTCAAGCAATGCTTAACATTTTCCCTTGCAAATATTTTTTCTTAATGTCAACCCTGTCTCTTTCAATGTAATTTAAGTCAACGTTCAGTTACCTCTTTTGAGAAACTTTTGGTTATTTGGGTTAGTTAGCTGAAGAATGTCATTCAGAATTCTGTAAAAGTTTCGTTATTTGAAAAATAAAACTTTCATTGTTCATTTCCCTTCCATTCTAGCAGTTGTTCTCAAACCAAATTGGTTTCTTACCTCTTATTTTCTCTGCACTTTTACTCAAGGACAATGTATCTTTTAGGTGAGCCAGTTGTCCCACACAAGTCTCTCCAAAGAAATCCAAACCTCTTTATCCCCTAGTTAATCAAGTTGGTTTAAGAGCACATTTGTTAAGCTTGTGCCACATCATTCCATGTTGCTTCTAATCCTAGACTCCTCACATTTCCAGTATTTTTTTTTCATTACAACTAAAAACACAGATATAAAACACATCCCCTTTGGCTAACTTCTCAGTCTCCTTGCAAAAAAGGGGCCACGCCTTGGACATATCAGATAGGCTATCATGCCATATTGTTTTGCCAACATACACCCAATACAACAAAAATCTCCTAATGCTATCAGGCCTTTTTGTTTTGGATGGCTCTGAAATGCCTCACAAAAAGCATACCTCCGTCTTAGCACACTTTGGTTGTCTGCAAGAGCCACATCATCCCATCATGCTGCAGGAAAGCCCAGTTTTGCCACTTTCCCATTGTAGAGCCAATAGGGAAAAGAAACAAGAGATCCACAGCAAACTAAGGTGGTAACCCTAAAGCAATCAGCATTCATCCTTCTCCCATATGCATACAAAGAGAATGAACATTTAACATCCAAAATGAAAGAATAACTTCAAAGATTTGTAAGGAGCTGGTCAATTAGACAGCAGTTGAAAACTTGGTAAATAAAACATGAGGAATATGAAATTACTGGCCAAGTGGAAAAGGAGTCTTATCTAATACAAAAGGAAAAGGCAACTACAGTACTCACCTATTTAAAAAAAAAAAAAAAATTCTATATTTCCCTCTTATCTGCCCACTGGGCAACGTTATCTTTACACAATTCTCTAGAATAACTAATGCACATTTATGTTACACCAGTGTTTAAATTTCAGTTTAATTATATCATTCTATCTTTAACTGAACGTTACCAAAACAATTTTATAAGCAAAGCATTTCAGAACAGTTGCAGACATAACATATAAATTAAACTAGTGCAGAGTTGAATGTCCTTGAGGTATTTCAGCTGCCACCAGAAAATTTCAAGGGACAGCATATCAAAGCCAGCGTAATTTGCCAGATGAAACTGGATCTGACCAACCAACACTAGCTGGTGCAAGCCATGCTCTTCTTGAGTGGCCTGAAATTCTTTTTCCCTTCCACTGTCTTTTGAAGATGGATGTGTAACCCTAACTTTGTAATGATGCAACGGTAATAAATGAAACTGCCAAGTAGTGTATTCTTAATTACATAACTCTGCAAATGCTGGTAATTATTAAGCATTCAAAAAGATTTGGGTAGCAAATTCAGGAACAGACAAGAAGCCACTATTCATAAGTAGGCATAAGTAAATTTATGCTGATTAATCATGGATCTTATACTTAATCCAAAACTCACAAATTTCCAGAGTATAGAAAATACTGTGATAGATTAGCAAGAAAGGAAGTGTTCACACTTTAACAGAAAAGTCTTGCTGCATTAGATCCCAAGACAAGTCTGAGTTATGGAGTTAATAAATAGTCGTAATTAATATAAGAGATGATTTAATAATAAAGCTAACATTCCTCAAAGGATATTATAAGAAATTTCACAATATTAGTTTTTGATCTAAGAAAAAAAAACGAAAGAAACTTGAAAAACTTCACGCATAGTCTGAAATCCCCCCTCTACTATTTACCAAATTCAAGAATCAACTCCACCAATAGGCACAAACATTTAAAAGCTATATGTACATTGATGAAATGCCTTTGCAAGCAGCATTTTGTGAAACAAGATGGTAGGTAAAAGAGGAACAAAGAAGTGAAGAATTGAAGTTGTTTTATGCCGAAACAGCAAAGAGTTTTTTGCTGATGAAACCAGAATAATAATTCCTGCCAAATTTATGTAGGTAACATCACTTCTACAGAAGAAAATATGGAATTCTGAAGGTTTTTTCCATTTTTTTTTCCCATATGATTAATGTGCATAAATACCCTAGGAGAGGGCACTTACACACAGCCCTTGAATATTCTTTTGTGAAACCATTTTTCTTGTTCACATAGGACCAAATAATGTTCAACCACAACAACAAAACACGCTCCTAAAATGCAAATAACAGTACTCTTCAGTTTTGTATGAGCAACAACACAAGTTTAGATGCTATTTTTAAATGAGGACAGTTCCTGGAGAGGAACTTCATCGTTCTGCTGTGGAAACATGCAGTGATGCGGTAGCAATGCAGGCTACCTGCTTTCTCTTGCATAAAAATACTATCAAGCACAGCTGTTAAATAATATTTGCTGTAAGACTGATCTAATGTTATGTTTTGCTTTTCTCTTTGAAGATTTAACTAAAAGATCCCAGAAAGTCAGCAGGAAAGAGGCAGAGAATAAGAAATCTTCCAAGGTAGGCAGCTGTTCAGAAAATACTGTCAAATTAGAATGGTTTATTATTTCTATATTTTTCCCCAGTGCACTTATCCAAACAGCTTTTACAGCTCTTCCCTGGCTTAAATAACTTACATAAAGTTTGAAGCTTAATATTGTAGAAACAGATGGAAAACACAAATGACAGGAAAAATAGCATGATTTTATATTAGTTACAGGTTATAGGGTTTTGGTTTTGTAGTTTGTTTTGTTTTATTTTACAATCCTCTTACAGAAAATGTGCCTAAGACTTGAGATGCTCTAAGTATTTGCAACTCTATTTAGGTATTGGCCAAAAAAAGATCCCGTTCCCAATCACACCATGTGGGTTAACTGTCCAAGCACTGCATCCCAGAGGCATAAAGTCACTATCTGCTAATTTTTAACTGTGGGTGCCAAAACACTGAAGCAGAAGCATCCAAAGAATTTGGTATTCAGTTGAAAATATGACCTAGGAATTTTATCCCATCAATGGATTCAGATTGGTATTAAGAATCTCTAAGAAAATACAAAATAGCATTTTTACTTCATTTTTCAGTTTGACATGACAGTTTTTTTAAGCTAAACCAGTCATTGCTACAACCAGCAACATTTAGAGGTCCTTCTTTTCCTTTCTAATCAGCATTTTGCATGGTCAGTCTTCTCTGAAACACTTCCTACAACCCCAGGATGACTCAGGTTGAAAAAGGCCACAGGAAGTCCTGCTGTTTCCCTGCAGCTCGCAGCAGGTCATTCTTGCAATCAGATTCTAAGTACTTGGTCTTGAAACCTTCTAAGTCACTTAGAGACCACATCAATTTTTGCTTTACAAATGAAACTTCTGGTAAACTTACCAGTTTTAAAAGATTGCCTGGAGCACTTGTGGAAGGCTCCAGAGACCTGGCCTAGGTGCCAGGCACATGCTGACCAACCCCAGCTTTTCCCTCTTTCCAAATCACAGAGAAGCAGCACTCCTCAGGTAGGCTAGATCTTCTTCAGCTCACTCACCTGTGTCTGCAGTTAAGGATTCCCACATGCAAATCTAATGCACAAATGATCACCGAGCTCCAAAAGCAGCTTGAGAAACCAGCTGGGGATCCAAGAGTAATTCAATACCTTGTTTAACCTATAATAATGTCATCTTTGAAGATTCTTGCATCTTCTTCTTTGCTGCTGCTACATTCTTCCACACAGTATATTTGAAAGGTCTATTCAGTCACATTTTTAGGCACTCATAATAGGGGGTTTATGCAGTGTACCATTTTGCTCCATAGGTAATCCAGCAATTGCTATGACCCAGTCCCTCCACATCAACCCTATATTGCTACTTAATATAGGTCTCATTGCCAGCAATCACCTACTCATCTCAAGCCAGAAGTTCCCATAGTTCACTTTCTTTGCATCTGTCCTTCATTCTGGCTCATAATTGTTCTACATTTGTATGAATTTTCACGTTTTTGTTCTAGAAAAATGCTGAACTGAAGACGCCTCCGAAACCAAGGCCCACACCTGCAGCTGACTGCGTGCCAAACTTCAAAACCTGCAAACCACACTTGAATTCATGTTGTAACTATTGTGCCTTGTGCAAATGCCGAATTTTTCAGACGATCTGCCAGTGTCTATTGTTAAACCCGAAGTGCTAAACCAAACCAGGAACACATTAAGGCTGCTGTCTTTCATTAGCTTCTCGAGTGTATATGTCAAACTTCTAAGGCACGTAGCAATCAAGGTAGAGAGCTTTGAAGCTGATAGGTTGGATTTGCCACTCTTCAATAGACAATGATTTTCTTCATGGGGTTAAAGCTGTCATAAACAAAATGGGTTTTTAGGAAGCTGACAACCAGGAAGATTGACTTTGAACAGGCATTTTTAGCAAAACTAACTTGTATTTAAGAAGAATCCTGGGTTCTTGTTGTTTGGGGATTTTTAGGGTTGTAATTTGTTTTTTTCTTGGTTTGTTTGAGAAGGGTTTTATTAACCAAAGATTTCAGTATTGTATAACCAGCACTGCAAAACCTGCCCACAATCTGCCACACTGAAATAGGACTTGTCAGTCTTGGGTGAGACCAGAGCTCAGGTTTGCCCTCAAGGACAGAACAGCACCAGCTTCCAGCAGATCCAATATGTAAAGCTAAAAAAGCAGGTTTCGTGGTTAACTCCCCCCTCACATAGTCCACAAAAATTAGGACTAGAATCTTTGTAGGTTACTCTAGCTGAAGACAGTAGCAGCAAACTGTTTGCTAGAAACAAGACATCTTCCTCTTGCTCTTGAAGTTCTTTGCCTTAATACTGAGTTATCCCAGATAACAGCAGAGAACCTTCCCTGGCTAAGCTACCAGGAGAGAGGTGGTAGGTCATAGGAGAGCAAGGAGGGAGCAGACCTAGCAGTGCCCAACACTGAAGAAAATTCATCTTCCAGACTCCAGCTCTCTTGCTTTTCACCTTCTCTGTTCTGCATCTACCATGTTCCTCTCTTTCTCCAGCTCTCGTATGCTCTTTTTCCTCCCATGGGACTTTCTCGATTTTAGTCTTTTCCCTTCCTCCCACCGCTATGGTCAGTCACTGAATTTTCTAATGCTCTGCAGGTCTAATTTGAAGGAAATTTCTCAGCTGATTTATTTCTGAGAGCACTTGAGGACTACAATATCGTTCAGGCAGGCAAAGACAATATAGATGATAAATTGTCTCTAAAGTGGTTCACGCCTTCTAACATCAATCCAAAGCCCAGATCTTTAAATATAGGCTGGGTGTTGACAGAAATGTCTGTTCACCTTCTTAGAGAGATATGCAGTTGACAGAGTTTTGTCTAAGAAAGAGCCTAAATGATGACAGGATGCCGTTGTGTTCCTTATCCAGCTATCATATATGATGCAAGCTTGAATTCTTTTAAACGTATGTAACTACTTCTTTTAATCAGATATCCTGGCTCAGGAATCCATGAGTTGTGGTAAAAAGAGGATGAGAAGAAATATAACATGGTGGTGGGCTTTGGGAACAGAATTTGGCCCCTTCTTTTACTAGGGAAGCTGTAGAATCTTGACAAGTTGTTTCACAATTTTCATAAGAAAGTGTCCTCAGTTGATACTAAAATGATATCCGTAATCACACAGCAGTTTCTACCATGGAAACAAGTACTGTCTAATCACAACAGGCCACAGAAACCGTGTTTTAACAGGGTGAATGGAAGCTGTGGAGAAAATGGAAGGAAGGAGAGCCAAAAATCAAACAACTTGTGCTGTTCTCTCAACAAGAGCTCCCACTTCAGCTTGGCTGTATGCTGAGGAAGTGAGCAGCACTGACACCCAGAGTGAGGAGCGAGAGACATATAACCTGAACCAGCACGTCCAGGGCGTGAAAGAAAAAGAAAGATTCTTCCACATGAGAATAACAAGATTTGTTTTTAAACATATAGCACATACTTTATAATATAGCATTTATGCATAGTGTGTTTTGACAGATTTGGTTTATTAATAAGCCTTCTTTTTGTTACTGAAATTAATTAAAAAGAGATTATGCTTTCTTTGCCATTCATCTATCACACCAAATAATACATATAATCAAGTACTCTGAAATTGTTATTAGCCTACTTTTCTGGCTAAAGATCACATTGCATGAGGGTAGAATACAGAAATCAGTAAGATATGTACATCTACTATTTGCTTCCTGTATTTAGTTTCAACAAGTAGTTATGCTAAGGAGTTGGTTTTATGTGTAAGAGCGCCTAAGGGAGATCTCATCAGCACAGAGATGATAACACATATGCAGGACTAACATGGAGTGTTTAATTTTAATTGTTGCATACCAAAATGTCTTCATGAAAAACTTACTGAAATTCAAGTTTAGAAACAGATCCAGTAATGCTCCAAGACACAGAGAAATCTCACTCCTAGAGACCAATGGAAATGTTATCTTGATTACAACTGAGTAGCATTAAGTACAAATAAATCATTATTAGCTTTTCCAAATATTGCCTGTCTTGTGGGAATTTAAAACAGATACTGTGTTTTCCCATCTCAAGTTCCAACTTGATTTCTTACTGTCACGTTCAAAGACCAGAAAATCCAAGATGGTCTGGGTCAGTAAAACAAGTGCTAGAATTCACATCTTAATGACTACCAGCTCCAACACCTCAGTAATTAGCTTGGGAAACAGTGAAAGTATAGGGAGACCCCAAAAAGGAAAATAAACAGCTCCTCACGTCAGTCTTTAGGATCTTCTCAATAAAACCTTTTCCAAGTTGTCTATACATGAGCCAACAGTATCTGTGACACTACAGCAGCTGAGCGTGATGAGAAATGAGGCTAACTTCATGGTAAAATTAGAGATAAAATAAGAGAACACGATGGAGATTGTGATCAAAGTAGGGAGCCAAGAGGTACTTGTATGTGCCATGCCCAAAGCTGGCTCTGTAGAAGCTCTATTTTGTGGTGCAAAAATTACATCATTGTTAGTCCTAAGGAACATGCTTCTCAGAGTACTGTGAGAGTGACTGCTTGTGAAAACACAGCCTTGCAGTCACGTTGAGGGTGGGTGCAGGCATTAAACAACGTCTAAAGCCAATGCAAAACAATACTAAATCATAAGATTTTTCATCAAAGCATTTCAAGCTGAATTAGACCACTCTATGGCCAGAATTGACTCTGTGAACATTAAATAGACAAATTCAAGATTTGTTCACATCCCAAGCCCTGTTTAATTCAGACACCTAGGACTGTGAGTTGTAGAATCAGGACTAAACATTATTAAAAATTCTGCTAACAAACACATAAGCATTTCAACTTTTTTTCTACTACTTAACTTCAAACAGCCACCCTTGTGGGCAGCCTCCCCCACACAAAGATCTCTGGGTCAGAATAAAAGGTATACAATTACCTGCTATGGTTACAGCATTGCAAAATCAAATTGTCATTATTATAACTGGAGCAGATCTATCACAAAGACAATTTCCAAAACTAAAATTGCAAGTTTATCAGCTACTTCTTTCCAAACAGAAACAATCTTTGATTTTCTGTGTTTTATTTAGTAGTTTACAAGAGATATCTGACCCTTGCATGAGATGCAAATTGCCTTTACTACTGCCCCTGTTTGCTTTTCTAAAGATACAGATGAGACAGTCCTATGTCCTACATGACGGGCATGCCACCAGCTTTGCTGAACTTCACGCCACTGATGATTTCCCAATGCTCCCATCAATACAGATCCCCCTGTGAGAGTGGGATCCCCCTCTCGTCCCTCCAGGGGATCAGCAGCACCTCTCAGATCAGTGCCATCATCACACTTGCCGGGGATGCATGTCTGTATCCAGTTAGCTGATAGAAATGTTGAACAGAACTGGCCCTAGAGTTGATCCCCAGAGAACAACGCTGGTAACCGTCCACAGCCAGATGTAGCCTTGTTTACCCCTGGAGCTCTACCATTGAGCCAGTTCATCACCCAGCATAGTATGAACTCGTTTGTCTCACAGTAGAACAATATGTCCAGAAGGGTGCCGTGAAGAACTGTATCAAAGGCCTTACCAAAATCCAGAACAGTGACATCTGCTGCCTTCCCTTCATCCACCACTGACCAATACCCAGTCAGTCCCTGAGCAGTGGCCACACCCCCAGTAAATGTCCCCATTTTTATCGTTCTGAATGATGCCGTGTGGCATGGAATGTCCCTTTGGCCATTTCAGGTCAGCTGTCCTGGTTCTGCCCCTCCCAGCTCCTCATACCACCCCAGCCCCCTCACTCGCTGGACAGTACAAAGAGCAGAAACTTTATTGGCTCTGTGCAGCACCATTCAGCAAAAACTAAAACAACACTGTGTTATCAACACAGTGTTTTTTCCTAAATCCAAATCATACAACACTGATAAGGAAAATTAAGTCTAGCCCAACTAAAACCAGGACAATATGTTGGTATAGAAGCTCCTGAACCTGCAGCACTGTCTGGATCAGCACAGATGTTCCCACTTGCCTTTCCACTCTCTGACAGTATTGCACCATCCGTTGGCATAACCTCAGTGTTCTTAACAGTACCCCCTTCCCCAGTCGATCCTAGTTTAAAGCCCTCTCCATCCACCTTGACAGGTTGCAGGCCAAGAAGCGTTTTGCCCATTGAGACAGGAGGGTCCCTGCAGACCTCTCACGCCAAAGCCTTTTCCAGGGTTATACAACTCAAAGTTCTGGCACCAGTCTTGGAGCCAGGCACTGATGACCTGGGCTTGCCTGTTTCTTTCCCTATCTGTCTTCATTAGTGGAGGACTGAGGAAAACACTGTGCTCCAGAGTCCTTCAGCTCTCTCCCTAAGGAGAGATCTTGACCCTTGAAATCTCTTTTGATATACCTCAGGCTTCCTGCAGCTACATCATTGGTACCCACTTGAAAGAGGAATGGATAATAGCCTGAAGGCTGTTTCATGCTTGAAAGCTTCATGGTAACATCCCTGACCCGAGCCTGATGAGGTCTGGCCTGCAGATGGGAGCCCTCATTCCCCAGAGGAGGGAGGAAGTCACCTATGAGAACAACACGCCGCCGCTTCTTCCTGGCATTGGTTTTGATGCTGCACTTGCTACAAGGCCTCAGTCAGTTGCACCTTGGAGGGAGAACCCACACAGATGCCTCTTCCTCCCTCTTTTCATATCCCCCATCTGCCACCCCCAGAGCCTTGTACCTACTCAGCAGCATAACCTGAGCAGGCAGACAGGCGCTCTGCTCACAGCTCTGCAGAAACTTGCTTCCACCACTCAGGCTCCCCAGGCTGCTGCCATTACCCTGGTGCAGTCCAGATGCTGGGCCTGCCGCAGCAGTGGCAGAGGCAGAGCGTGGCTCCCCTGATCAATCTGTCACCTTTTCAGGCTCCCATATGCTTCTCAGTCTCCCCGCTGCTTCCTGGAGCTTGGCCACCAGGCAGATCAGCTCATCTCCCTGGGCACACTGTGTGTGCTCTCACCCTCCATCTTGGGGCAGCATCACAGACTGAGGCCTGGGTGTCCGCATGGGGATGTCATGAACATCCATGAGTCCTTATGACCTGAAGGAGCTAAGAGAGATATGAAAATGTATCCCCTTGCCTTCCTCCCCCTCTGTAACAGACTTCCACAGAAGGAGCAGTTCAGCAGCATCGGTGCCCAGTACCATTTCAGACACGTAGGGGCACTGCTCCAGGCTGGCAGACGTGACATGCGGCCTAGAGGAGACCATCCCCATCTGGAGCAGCAGCACGAGGCCAGAGGGACACACTGGGCTTCTAAAAGAGCAACTAATCAAAGTGCCCTTCCTAAATTTTTGGTGCCTGCAGATTACTTTCTGAGGTAATATGAAGTTTTTATTGGCAGGCTTCTCAGATGATATACAGAAGGTCAACATATGGCCAAGTCCAACCTCTCCCAAAAGAAAAAATGAGGTTTTAAACATTTCTGCAAGACTTCTGAATAAAATGAATAATAACAATAATAATAATAATAATAATACAATTGCTGCATGACATATGCAAGTGTATTTCTGACCAGGAAATCCTGAGATGATGAAATCCTGGCCTGAAACACGGGAGCCCTAAAATGGCTGTAACAGTGTCATAAATAAATGCCACGTGTAAATTGTGTTAATACAGATAAAGTCAGGAAAAGACAAAAATATCATAGAACATTTTGGGTTGGAAATGACATTAAGCAACTTCCAGTTCCAATCCCTTCTGTGGGCAGGGACATCTCCCACCAGTTGTGCTTGTCCCCTCAGGGCAGTTCCAGCCCCTTCAAATCAGTGGAAATCTTCTATTGGCTTTAATTGACTTCTATGGCTTTAATTGACTTTAATAAACTTAAATAAATACCTTCGTCACTCTCTTTAGCATCTGGTGGGTTTAGCCAATAACTGTTCTTGTGGTACGCTTCTTATTTTTGGTAGGCTCTTCAGCCAAATGTCATTCATGACTTCATATGGGCTTCCCATCACTGCACAGCTGCCTCAAGTAGCTAAACAGCAGCAACACACCAGTTATAGCAGTAATGGGCAGAAGTCAGCCATGAGAACACACAGCATCATTCTTTGTGTTCCATAGCAAGCACAGCATTTGTAAAAGGTACAAATCATTAAAGACTAATGGTCTTTCCCCTACTGAAGGTTCATAGTGATGACTTCTCCATTTGGGAAGCAAATATTTGCAGTGCTAAATGAGCACACCAGATGGTTTCCTTCCCCTTATTCTCTTCAGCTTGTTAATCTCCCTCCATCACTAACAACTTCTTCTAAGCCCATTTGCTCAAAGGAGTCATTCTTCATCTACACAACAACATCGTGGTGGGGGGTTAGACACTATTTCAAGCAAAGGCTTCACTGCCAAGACGGGTCAAAAAGAGTTTGAATTCTGCTCTTTAAAAAAACATACACATATAGGAAGCAATTTCAGAAAGGAAGAAAAACAGAACCAGCAGATGGTTGTTCTGACTGGAAGTCAAGCTAATGCGAAGCAGATACCTACAAAGAGCACCAACGAGAAACAAAACTCTAGGTGTCAGCCTCACTGCTGCTTTAAATGTTTCAAAAGGTGCTCCCAATGTGTGCATCGGGACAACTGCTCAAGGGAAGAGACGACGTGGCTATGAACCTAAAGCCCACTAATACTCTATTACAGAAATGATCCCAGTTATGAAACAAAAACCAAAGAGCTACAGAAAAGCTGCAGGTTTGCCGAGGAGTGTCTCTGCACTCCACAGAATGGAACAAAGCTTAAAAACTTTGCTACGGATTTTCTAAATACCCTCAAAAGTTTAACCACTTGTAAGAGAATGGCAGGGAGGGATGGCAGTCCCCATGCAGCCCAAAGGAATGCTGCAATATCGTTAACGCGTTTTGATTTCATTCTGGAAGTATTCTTACCTCCTGGAAATATTTGTCCTTTTTTATTTTGACTTTTTGAACAGGTGCTTTTGTTGAAGGATTAGTGATTTCTACAGGTCATTGTAGTTGGTGCTTCTTACAGTTGTGCAAAGTTGTCCAGGGGCAAACTGCGCAACTGAAGAAATGACTGGGGCTTTACAGCGTACGTGCACTGCAACTGATTTACCTTAACAAAAAAGCCTCAAAGGCAAAAAAAAAAAACAAAAAACCACACCACCAACAAAAAAAAACATATTTGGCCTCTGAGAAACTTCAGATCATCCTCCAGAAGAACCATAAGAACAGGCACAGCCACGAGTCATGCAGCCATCAGTGGAACTTCCATGTGCCCCTTCTCAGACAGAGGTGATCTCTGTTTCCTAAGGCTGTACCATAAACAAAGAGCAGGACCTACCCAAGCCTTACTGCAAACCAGCTGCTTTTATAAATCACAGGCTCCAGCATTATCTGGTTGAGAGAAATTGAGAAAAAAATACATGGGTTCTCTCACACTACTTCTGATTCAGTGCTGGAGGAATAAATACTACACCACTCACCACTTTGGGAAGAATAGCATTTCTACTGGTAGCAACAAGGAAATTATTAACAGAAAATAAATCTGACAGCCATTTAAGGAAACATGTTATCACTCCTCCTGGCCAAATTGGAGACTTGTCTAAAAGTTAGGAGTACAATCCTTCATCATCAGCTCCATTCTACCACCAGGTTCACCCACTGCAGGAGCAGCTGCCACGAGTGCGGGGCTCAGCGCTGCCACATGTAGTGGGCAGGTGGGAGGAGCTGGAGGCATTAAGAAACAGACAGACATTGGATATAGCATAGAAATGAGAATTTCTCCCAGTGTGGAATGAGGTTCATTCGAGCACTACTTTCTTACTGTTTGTTTGGGTTCTTTTTTAATTCCTGACCTACTTAAAAATCCCAGTGAATGCAGCAGGCAGGAATAGCTAAATTTGAGGAACAGCGATTAACTACAGTGGTCGTTGGGCATTTCCCACTTCTCAGCCCACAATTGCCAGCATTTGGGGGAGGAGAGGAAGTTGTAAATCTGAGTCAATTCTTATTTTATAAACGACATCACACACCATACTCTAAATTTATTTTTAGATCTTCTTCCTCGCGCTCTCCACATTCCTCTGACATATTGTACACACTTTCCCAAAGTAGACCTCCATTAGGCATGGTCAGGAACCTCACTTCTTTTCTTTTTGCCTTTTAAGATGAGCCTGCCAACAAGGCTGAGCTCCCCAAGGCGCACTGCACACGTCCAGCCCGGGCAAGCACTGAGCCCCTCGAATGCTGCAGCCAAGTTCTTCATTCCCCCTATCAGAGAGAGCACATGCAGGCGTACAGCTAAGTGCATCACCCTGCTCACCCATCTACCAGACCTGTTGTTTCACAAGCTGAGCACAAAGATCTCCTTTGTTCCCCACCTTGCACTCCCACCCCTGCACATGGGAAGGTCTTTCCAAGTGCAACGTGGTGCAATGAACCACGTCCCACTTCTTTTGGGATCCAGACCCAGGGAGCCTGTGGCTCACATTTCATCCCACGTCTGTGACATCTGCTGTGCAGTCACAAAAATGCAAGAGGTTGTAGTCCATCACTGCCAAATGACTCAGCAGGCCAGATGTGGAATACCATGCACAGGGCATCAGCACTGGGGAGGGGGACTTGCAAGCCTCAGTACCTACAGATGCTGCGCTCATTGGTGCTAATGTTTGTCAGTCACTGCTTCCAGCTCAAACCATTTGTTAATGGTTTACGGGCGTTTGGCCCGGTTCCATGACAAATGGGATGGGGGGCCCACAGACCCACGCCCTGGGAAAGGGAAAAAGGGTAGGGGGATGGGCCTAGAAACAAAACAGCGGCAACGATCTGAGGAGAAACAAACTAATTTACTAAATAAGATATCGGAATGCAAAATAACACACTATAATACAATATAATTACAATTTAAGCTGATAAATCCAATAAAAATGAGAGAGAGTGTCCAAAGTTAAGATAGGCCTTACTCTAGTACCAACGGTCAGACGGCTGAGGAGCGAGGTGCTGCTGGGACAAGAGACGGGTGGAAAGAGAACAAGGTCTTGTGATCTGCCAGTTTTTATCTTTCCCTCTGACCAGAAAACAGTAACAGCGTCAGAAAGTCCCCTGGGGAATGTAGTAGTTCTCCTCTTCTGAGAACTAGGTACCCGGAACTATCCACGATCCAATTGGAGCATTAACTCTTTAACTCCCAGTACACTACATGATGCTATGATGTGGAATACCAATAACCAAAGATCATAAAACCATGACACCATTGTAAACGAATTACAGTGCAACGGACATCTGTGTTGAGAGAATCAAAATGCTCAAGTTCAGACCAGACTGAATACTGAATTCATTGTATGTAGATTAAAAAAAAAAAAAAAAAAAGGAGAAAGCTGTTTAAAAAAAATTGCAGGTGATTTAGCACAACTCAGCAACAGCAGACTTACTCTTGACAATAGGAAGCAATCCAGCAATTAGTCTGTGCAATTTCCTTCACTATGAATCAGGCACCTTCTGAGAAAGTAGCAGGGGGTCAGGACACGAGACAATATGTTCTTCTTTAAGAAATTATAACAGCAAACAAAAGGAAACCAGCTACTACACCAAAAGTCACATTTCAAAGCCTTCCATCTGCTCTGGAAAGCCATCACGGTTCTGTGACTTTTTTTTGTTGTCGGTATTCCACATCATAACATCATGTAAAGCCCTGGCAGTTATAGAGTTAATGTCCTGGTTTCTGTGGACTGCCTTTTTTGGGGTTTTGGTTCTCTGAGGGGAGGGGAGAAGCTGCACTCCCCAGGGGTGTTTGTGTCTGGAGGGGTGTTGAAGCCGCCTGGCGGACGAGGAGTCTTTCTCTACGGATGGGGCGGAGAAGCGCGTGGTCCCCCTGCAGTTTGCGGAGTAAGAATCTCAGCTTTGAACTCTCTCTGTTTTGATTTGTTGGCCTCAATTTGGATATCATACTTAGTAAATTAACGTTCCTCCTCAGATTGTTGCCGCTGTTTTTCTTTAGATCCGTCTACCTTTCTATCTTTCTCTACCTTTCCCCTTTTCCCTTTGTTTTCCCCAGGCTGTGGGTCCGTGGGTCCCCTGCCGCATTAGCTACGGGACATGTCTGAGCCGGCCCCTAAACCGCCAACACTTTTTTTTTCTTCCTTTCTCTCTTTTCCGGGCCTGTGGGCCTGTGGGCCTGCCGTCCCCCTGTCACGGCCACAGCTCCATAGATAACGCCATGACAAAGGCTTCTAAAGCAGAAGTGAATTCTGCACATTTTACTGTGAACATTATGCAAAACTGTCCCTGAAGAAGAGCTCAGATCAGAGCAACGTCTAAGTTTGGCCAAAGATCACACTTGTACCGCAGCAAGAGAGAACAAGACTGCCTTTAGGAAGGGAAGCTGCTGAGCTGTACCTGAACAACAGCCACACAGCACACAACAACAGCTGAACGGAAATACAAAATATCCCCTTGCAATAATGCTGCTGATTCACACATCGTGCTGTTGACAGGTATTGAGCACAGCATTTCCTCTCCAGGCAGCAGTAAACTGTAATGGCATTACAGGAGGTGGGAGGGAGGAAGAGAAATTCTACAGTGGTTTTATTAGGGTCTGTGTTTGATCTAGCCTTCTTCAACCAATAAAACAGAAGATCTAGCAGAAAAAATATAAAAATCATATTTGGAATGTTATCAACTGAAACGATGTTTTGAGTCAAATTCCCACATTGTTAACTTGCTCAGACTACTGTACTTTCAATAGCAAAGCAAAAGTGTTTGGGATCAGTCAGTGAAAGCGCTGCAGTAGGAAGCCACCAGGCTGTTCTCTTCCCTCTTGGCAGCAAAGCTCTGGTGCACTGGAATACAGCTCTGCAAAGCAGACATTTCAGATCTGGTCGAGCTGCTGGTGCATGGACACCTCCCTGACCCACTAAGGGAGTCACAATTTCATGTCCTCTGGAGACTGAGTCCCAGCAGGAGCTGAACGTCAGGGGTCTGCACTGGGCTTTCCAGGCTTAGTTTTGCACACAAACTCTCCCTCGAGACGTTTTCTGAAAGTCAGCAGCTGCAGCCCCTGAATCTAATAACGTGTACTAGACTTCCTTAGGGCTCCACCAACCAGGAAATGCAAGATTTCAAGTCTTTCTTTGGAAAATAAAACACACGCACATATATACACACACGCAAATAATTTCTTCTCTATATTAAACCATTTCTGTAGGCAGTCTATAACTAGCAAACAGCAATGAGAAATGAGTCCTGACACCCAGCATGTGAAACGACAACAAAGCAACATCAGCACAGAACTGGCTGCTAGTCCCCACACAAAAAAAAACCTGACAGATCTTCCTAAATATATATACATACTCTTTTGGGCAAGAAAGCACACCATCATAAAACCCTGTGCACTGGACACCTGGGTAGTATATGCTTCACATGAACTCTGAGTGTCACCTAGCCCCGTTGTCTTTAACTTCTGTGAGACTGTGAGAACTGAGTTAGAAATGTGTGGATCAAGTGTAAGAGACAGACCAACACAGGTGACAGCATGGTGGGCACTGGATAAAGACCAGCCAACAAAGTAGCTGGCAGCTTCTTTAGATGGATAGAAGAACATTCTTGATTGAAACTCTGGCTCCCAGGGAGTCTTCATCCCAGCTACCCCAGTAAGGCAGCCTGGAAAGGCAGCAGGGGTTAGAGAGCAGCAAGCACAATTCATCAGTACCAGTGGTCAGTGACCAAACTAGAGGGAATGTTCTGCTGGATCTGTTACTTAAAGAAATAAACTGGTCAAAGGGGTGAGGAGAGGTACGCCTGCAGACTGCAACAGCTTTATCCAGCACTGTACCAGCAAAAATGGAGCCACGGGTCAAAGGAAAGAAACTTTACCTCCTTTTGAGCACATTAAGGGCATCCGCACCCAGCTTTACTCCCCAGTATAAACAACATCAATGCACCTGAGATGCTCAGAGGACTGAAGAAAGGATGCACAAGGAGACTAAGAGCTGGGTTTGCACCTGGACAAGGCAGAGGGAGATTTACTGCTGCCTTTGAGTACCTAATGGGAGCACGTAGCAAAGATGGAGCTAGACCATTCTCAGGTGCACAGGAATAAAACAAGAAGCAATGAGCATAAATTGCAACACAGGAAATTTTAGTTAGATGTACAGAAAAAGGTTAATCTAGAGGGCAGTCACATACTGGTTGACAAGCATAAGGAGGTTGGGTGATCTCAAACCCTAGAGAAGACCAAAACTCACCTGTGCAAGCTGATCAGCAACTTGACCTCACTAGCTCTGCCTTAAAAGTCCCCCAGACAGCCCTTCCTACCTGAACTATTTGATGAATCCATGGACCAAAGAGAGGCAATGACATCCAAAACACAATTACAACCCTAGACTTCATAACAGCAGACTTTCAGCTGAGGGATGGGCTTAGGGAAGACAAAGTCTGACTTTGAAGAGGAGAAGAGACTAACAAGGAATTTGAAGGGCAACAAACAGGACAATATCTAGTTCTCATTTCCCTATTGCATTTGTTTTACCGGCTTGATATATCATCTTTATTCTGACACACAGAGCTATGTATGGTGTAGGGTGATCATCTCCTGTCATCTACATTCAGATGCAGGCACGCACACTGGGGTGGAACTCTGTATACATGAATATTTAAAGGTTAACTCAGACTGAATACAGATTCATTTGTTGAGGCTACCTTTGTGAGACTCAAAAATTGATGCTCTTCAGAGGCTGACAACAGATTGCTTGCAGAATGGAAAGCAATAAAACAAGCTGCACACACCAAGCAACACTTGGTTACTCATTTCTTTTTTTAACTTATCTGTAGTCCATACTCCACACCATCTGTTTTAATTGCTTACTGACACTTGTTGCTTGAACACAAATCCACACCTGTAGCTTGAACATGAATCTCAGAGCATTTCAGCTGTTGTTTTTTGTTTTGTTTTTTTAATACATCCTACCACATTTCTCATTTTCTTGCATTCAGAAACAGAAGCAGCCTGCTGTATACTACTGACTGAAGGGGGCAGTGGAAAGAAAGGTGTTTCATGACATATGGAGATGAATCTGTATAGGTAGAGGTGCGAGGGTTTGTTGTCTTTGCTTGGTTGGGTTCTTTTGTCCCCCGCTCTCTCCTCCTCCCAACACCCCACCCCATCTTGCAACACTCACAGCCCTTCAAATGTAACTGAATAACTTCAGGAACAGCATTTCTCGTCTCAAGTATATATGACATAGGCTAGCCACAGCACTGGCTTTTGCCAGAAAACCACAAGTGGATACACAAAAAGTTTTCACTGACTCAGTGAATACACAGGACCAAATAGATTCACGGCAAAGCCCAAAGCATCTTACTACACAAAACAAGTCAGGCCACAGTCGCATCTTTAATAAAAGCACTTTGAGTCAGTGACAGAAAAGATACAGCAGATATGACAACTCTGAAAATCAACCTGGGGGTAAAAAGTGTGCTGCCGGTGTTTTCATAGGGTCAAAATCCCTAAACCTAACCATCCCCTCAGTGGCTTCTCAGCCATTCAACAACACTAGAAGACTGCTAAAGTAAGTCACCTTTGCCTCACACCCCTTCTATTGTTGCTATGGAAGCAGCATACAAGGGTCTTGATTCTGATTAAAATCACTGGAATAGACTAATCCAGAGAAAATGCCAGCTCTCATCTCTGCATAGGAGATGACATTGATTCTACAGGAGGCAGATCAAGCAACCTGCAGAAATACTCCTCCTTAGTTCCCCCAGTTTCACAAAATATATTTCAGTTAGTGCACCTTCATGGAGAGAAGCCTGACACCACCAGCCTTGTAATAGAATTCAGCTAATTCCAACAGAGCATGGCAGAAAGCACCTCTGTGCAGAAACAGTTCTGCATTTCATTGATTAGTCTGTTCAGACAGACAGCTGGCCACACGTTCAACAAGAGCAGGCATTTAATCTAGTATTCACTTTTGTCCAGCTCTTACTGGGACATTAGGAGCCAATTAAAGGTGCAGAGGATCCTTTTCACTGTGAATTGAACTAAGTATCCAATTCTAATTCCAAGATTCTTATTAAAAAAGAAGACTAAAAAGGCTCTGAAGCTCCATTGGTAAGGGCATGAGTCCTGCAGCACTGAGAGGATGATGGCAAAGGGCTTGTTCTCAGAAACCCAGCACACACTAGAGCTTTGGAAGGTTGCATCCCTGCACTTTGGTCTTTGAGTACTGCCACCTGCTCAGTATCGGTAGTGGTCTGGCTTGAAGGGCCCATCCTTTGACAAGCCTAGGTATTTGGCCTGCTTCTCACTCAGTTTTGTCAGCTTCACGCACAGTTTGTCCAGATGAGCAGCAGCCACAGCTTCATCCAGCTGGAAAACAAAGCATTGAAACAAAAATATTAGTAGCTTCAGTTCAGGAAATCATGGCTGACAGTGAGAAATGAATACCTGAAAACCAGTAGCAGCTCCAAGGAGAATTTAACAGACTGACACAGCTCTTTCCCTGTCAATATACACCAACTGCTTGAGTGCAGAAGCACCCACCTTGAGCACAGAATCATCCTCAGATGGGAAAGTCCCAACTTATTTTGACTCCCTCAAATGTAAGAGACTGACAAATATATAATCAAGCCCGTTTCAATCCCATTTACACATTCACATCCATCCACAGGTAAAGAACAGATATCAAACTATTCAAAGATAAGAATGCCCAGCTTGGTAGAATGGAAAAGCCCCAGTCATGTTTCTGCTATGAAAACACCTGGACATGGACATACTAGACTATCATCTAAATATTTTAGAGAAACTCTAATGTGGACAAAAAAGATACATCTCCTTTCCAGGTATACTTTCTCCGAGGTATGTGTGTTAAGAACATTCATTCACGAATCACTAATTCATCAAGAACACTATTATCTACTGCTTTGGTCTTCGTGAATAATAAAGCCAAGATAGCAAGTGTATCAACATACTTTATATCCCACTTTGAGCTTTTCTTTATTCCAGGAGTGTTAGACAGACATGCAAACTCAAGGGACTGAAAAACGAGGAGAAAGTTAGAAGACATTTAAGTACCACAAGAAGTAAGTACAAAAGAGTCTGAAAACAGACAGTAACATGGCAAACTAGCTGCTATGTCAAACAGGAAGGCAGAGCCATGAAAGACATTCAAGGAGACAGGACAGCACTAGGAAGGGATGAGTTGCATATAATAGAAAGATAAGTTATCGTATCATCTGCAACTCCTGTGAGATACAAATGATCACTGCTAAGGAAATACAGACAAGTCTAAACTGCAGCAGCAGAGAAAAAACTGGTGATATCTCCTCTATGATAATCAAATGCATACAAATAAATGAATAGATGAAGCAGTTGAAGAATGTGGAAGCAAACCATGAAAGCTATAGGATACTACATAAGAATCAAGAAAACCAAGAAATGAAACCTAGCTGGAAGGACTGTGTTTAGAATGGGAAACAAATATTTAAGCTTAGTAGATCATGGCAGAAGAAAAAAAGGTTAAAAATTGAATACATATCTGGTCGAACTGTAGCAATATACTGAGATCTGACAGGTGCATTTCCAGCACAATTGAGGCAGATGACATCTACTTGAAAAGGAGCTGTTACTGAGTCACCAGTATTTCCCAAATGAGGTTCTCAAACTGCAGCAGAGAGAAGCTGTTTCACAGATGCTTCAGCTTATGGACTTCAAGATTTAGAGAAAGGCAAACTGATATTCTTACCTACTGCACTCTTAGAATCAGGAAGCTGAGCATAAGGAAGGTCAGATTTGACACCAAGAACACGGATGCAATAGTTTGCCTTGATTTCCAGGGAAAACATTGCAGAAATGTGGGCATGTTTGTAATAGCTAATCACCAAGGGGATAGTCTTGCAAAGAAAATGAAATGTAAGGTACTTGGCAGTTCTTAAATTTACACTTAGATCTCAAAGCTACTACACAGAACAAGGAAAGGTACTAGCCCAAAAATTAGGAAAGAAAGCTCTTTATCCATTTTTTGTTGGTTCTGACAAAAAGACAGCTTTGTTCATTGAAATTATCTGTGGAGCACAGTTGGTAAAGATCATTTTGTCACAGTACATGAACCTGAACGCATCATTGCTACACACTGCACAAACGTGCAATTCCATTTGTAAGTAACAGATCTGGGTGTTATTTCTCACAAAAAAAACTGTTACTCTGGAAGAGTATGAAGCCACATTTTATTAGCAACATCAGGCTCTCTCTTTTTTCTGGGAATTGTCAACAAAAATATTTCTCTGAAGATGACTGTGTGTCAGAGAGCTGGCTGATCAACTCCTGCATCATATTGCTGGTACACTTTGCTTGATCATTAATGGGCAGTTTTGGAAGCTTAAGTTCTTCAGCAAACACTTCATAAATAAGCCCAAAAATACACTTTATACTTCCCAGATGAAAAGTATTTTCACATTTAGTCTCACACCTGGTTCTATTTCAAAGCGATGGAATTTAACTCCAGTATCCTTTTCAACGACCAACTCAAATTCTCATGCTTGTTTTGCAAAAATAAAACCAGGTTAGTTTTATAAAGGAATTTATTTATGACACAACCCAGGTTTCTTCAAGAACAAAGAATCCACAGATAAGATTAAAGGGAAACACAAGGGAATTTGTGACATTAATATTTGGTGAAGCTATTAGGACCAGATTCTGATAAGCTCTGCTCAGGTGCAAATGGGACCCAGATTCTCTCAACCACAGAGTGAAACTAGAAATCTTCACCATCTCCAACCCTTCAGGAAGGAGTTTCCTGACCATCCTCAGACAGCAAAGGCTTTCCCACCACCTCAGTAAAGAGCCGCAGGTCAAGGGGGAAAAAAAAAAAAAAGACTGGACATTCCCATCACAAACAAGTTCTAGTTCTTCACAATGTCCTAGCCACAAAAAAAAAACCTCACTTCAGATTTGGTGTGACCATGGCAAGCACTTACTGAAGGGCAGAAGCTCTTTGTGATGACATTCAGTACGAAAATGAACTCTAGCACAAACAAAAAACTGTATTATCACATATGAAGTTGCTTTCCCCGTAAGCTTGCACTTTCTGCTATTCCAACTCACCTTCTTTGGCAGGAAATGGACTCCAACAGAATATTTGTCACTATTTGTCCACAGCTCAATCTGTGCCAGCACCTGGTTGGTGAAGGAGTTGCTCATAACGAAGCTAGGGTGACCCATGGCACAGCCCAAATTGACCAGCCTGCCTTCTGCTAGCAGTATAATATGACGGCCATTCCTCAATTTATAGCGATCCACCTGGGTGGGGAAAAGAGCAGTGAAAGGTGAGGGCACAGACAGCATTTTAAGTCATAGAATCACAGGGGTCAGAAGGGACCTCAAGAGATCATCGAGTCCAACCACCTGCTAATGCAGGTACCCTACAATAGGTCACACAGGCGTCCAAATGGGTTTTGAATATCCCCATAGAAGTCATGCAAAACTTGGTGGGCTCCCTTCCCACATCAGCAATTCAGCAATGGGTTTACAATGCAGACTTCCATTACCATCAAGACACCCCTCACAATTCCCAGCCAGAGTTCGGTAAAAGCTGTAACTCCTCTGGACTTCACACAACATGGATATTAGCATCTGCTTCACATTTAATCAGTTATTCTGTTCTTCTGGTTCTTTCACACGCATATCATCTCCGGTTTCTGTGGCAGGGAACATGCTGCCTGCAGTAAGATGTGATTCGTATACATGTAATTGTAACAGCTGGTGTGGAGAGACAAGAGAACCAGCACTTTCATGTGCAGCAGCCCAGAGCATTTGCATCTAACACACAACTAAGGGCCAGATGGCTCAGCCTTCTGAAATTACTCCCCAGTGAATACTCCCACTTCAGTAAGACCTTGATTTACGGTCAAGGCATGCACAGTTTGTCTCCCAGGTACAGGCTGCTGTAGATATCTTCCAACTCTTTGGCACCAGCTTCTAGGAGTCCTGAAAACTCTTGTGGTTTGACAGCTCACCTCCCACAATGACAGCAGGCGCAAGTGAGACCAAGACAGGTCCCAAAGTCAAAATGCAAGGGGACCTAGCCACTTATCAAGCAAGACAGGTTATACACATAGCTGAAAAGAAGCAGTAAATTAAATGGCTGTCTTAGACTCTGGTGCAACCCCTTTGCTCTCAGCGAGAAAGACTCAGTCTTCCATTCAGGCTTATTTCCAAGCTGTGCTGGGACAAAAGGACAGGCAAACAAAATCAGGTCTCATGGCTAAGGAGACAGGTGCTCAGTTACACAAGAGTCCCAAAGTTTGGGAGACTGTCACTTCACATGTGCCTCAGCTGTCTGGGCCAGACTGGAATCCTGCAGTGCCTATACTACCTTTGCTTCTCCTTTCTGCCAGTTGCTAGCTCTTCTCTCTCTTGCCTTCACCCTGTAGAAAGTTGTTATATTAAATATTAAAGCCTAAAATGAAACGGCAATCTGGACTATAAATTAAAAGAATGTTTGTTATTCCCTGGTATTTATTGTTCATCTGTTACATCAAGCACATGGAAGCAGACTAAACCTTTGAAAAGACTGAAAAGGTAACAGCAAACTCTGTTAAAGGTTAACAATGTTTTAGACAAATTTTGCTGTCATAGCACTGACACTCTACAAGGCTTAAAAGGGTTATTTCCCTGCAATTGTATTTATACTTTTTGTCTCAGAAGGGAATATGAAGCAAAATACAAGCCACTTAATTTTGTTCTTAAAGCTTTAACCTATAGGTTAAAAGCCATGCTGAATTCAGTTTTATTTTTAACAACATTGCCTTCCAAAAAAAATCTTTATTTAGTTCGGTAGTAGAGATGTGATAATTTAAACTAACAAGGACTGTTTTACTAGAATAGGTACTTCACCTTCAGAGGAGGTCTGGGCCTCTACTCTTCTTCCCCAGCTGTGCTTCAATCGCAGTACTCTATTTCTGGGGTTTGTATAATACAGATTACTGGCTTTTGCATATATGTAGACAGTAACCATCTCAAATAGAAGCTCCAAATAAAACTCTTTATTTCTCCCACCCAAGAGCAGTACAGCAAGGTAAGGTTAGCAAGAATTTTCTGTCACTGAGCAGCTGCAGTATTTCTTATAGATGCTGATTCTCCGGTGTGGATCACTAGCAACAGTGCTCAGTTCACCCAAAAAACACCACAGGCACCATCAGAAGACTATGGGAGGGAGAAACAAAACCAAGAAGGAAGCAGACAAATCAGAATGCTAAAAAAATAACCTGAAAACTGCAACAACACTATAGCTAGTAAACACTGTTTACTGCTAACACTGCTATAATTAAGTTTTGAGGTTTGAATCTGGTGCTTTAAGCGTCAAGATACTATATCCATATACTGACCCAGCAAATCCCCAGATAGCTGCTGGCTGGTGCATGGAACCACATACTTTTGGCCATCTGCTGACATGATCAAATCAATGCACAAGGTAATGCAGAAAAATGCAAGTTCATGTCTTTGTACAGACAGAAATGCAGAATAGTAACGGTCTAAGTCAGTACTGTGAAAACAAGCCTCACCTATGGACAGACAAACCAGCTGATTTGGAAGCTCAGGAAGCTACTAGAGAATTAGAGTTCAAGTTATCCAACTGTTCATATTTATACAATCACCTCCTCTCTTTCCCTATCTGCATTTAGCTAACTCTGGCCTTTCTGGTTCCTTTGCACTTCCCTCCAGACCATGAATGAAATAGACATAAGTGACTTATTTGCAGAGCCAAAGCACATCCTGACCTTTCTTTCCCCTCAAGAGTTGGGTTCATGCTACACATTACTCTAGGACCAGAACGCAGCTGAGGGAGACTGCAACCAGTGCAAGCAGATACACAAAATAACCTACCAGCTTTTCAGGAATAAGCCTGTTTTCTCCTTCTCCTTTGAAAGAAGCAGATGAGTTAGAATGGCACATTAAGACATTTTCCTTTCCCAGGTGTTAAAGATTTCTTCTGCCAGCTCATCACTTGTAAATAGGGACCATACGGTACTGAAAATTACAAGGTTGGACACTGTTTTGCAATTACGCTTTACCTCCAGCTGACATCTACCAACCAGGCACTCAGCTCTGGTATTAATCCTCAAGATCAAGACACAGATGCTTTCATAAGAGGTTTTGATCACAGATTTTTGCTCTTGCTTTATATTCCCCTCCTTGCTACAGGCTATAGAAAAAGCTGTCAAGTATTAGTAAAAATTCAAGTCTTTAAAGAGCCAGTAGTTGGTTTTAGAAAAGCATGTTGGACAACTCACTTGAAGTGAAAAAATTCTAAGGGCTAGTGCAAGATATCACACCTTTAACACAGGGACTGACCTCTGCTTGAGGCCCCCTGTAAGACTAGGGACAGGACATTTACCTAGCATGGGAGACACCATGATCAGGAAGGTGGTTTTTCCCAGGCAAGGCTCACTTACTCATTTACAGCACTCCACGCGTGCTGACCCCTGTGATTTCCCCAAAAGCAGGAAATTCAATTGCATAACTAGTGGGAGATGAGGGGGAAATTTTTTTTTTTGGTGGATGAAAAGTTGGGTGTAAGCCAGCAGTGTGTGCTTGCAGCCTGGAAGGCCAACTGCACCCTGGGCTGCATCAACAGAGGGGGGCAGCAGGCAGGGAGGGAACTGTCCCCTTCTGCTCTGTCCCTGTGAGCGCGTCCAGGCGTGGAGCCCCCAGCACAAGAAGGATGCAGAGCTGTTGGAATGGGTCCAGAGAAGGGTCATGAATATGATCAGAGCGCTGGAGCACCTCTCCTATGAAGAAAAGTTAAGGGAGTTGGGCTTGCTTAGCTTGGAGAAGAGAATGGCCCGAGGAGACCTCATTGCAGCATTCCAGTACCAGAGGGGAACTTACAAGCAGGAGGGAGAGTGATGAATGACTTTTTACATGGTCTGATAGCAACAGGACAAGGGGGAATCACAGAATTGTAGGGGCTGGAATGGACCTCAAGAGATCATCAAGTCCAGCTCCCCTGCCAAAGCAGGCTCCCTAGACCAGGTTGCTCAGGCAGGCGTCCAGGCGGGTCTTGAATGTCTCCAGAGAAGGAGACTCCACAACCTCTCTGGGCAGCATGTCCCAGTGCTCCGTCACCTCACTGTGAAGAAGTTCTTAACACACATTTGTGCGGAACTTCCTGTGCTTCAGTTTGTGGCCATTTCCCCTTGTCCTATTGCCACACACCACTGAACAGTCTGGCCTTGTCCCTTTGCCTCTTGCACCTTAGATATTTCTAAATCAGATCACCTCTGAGTCTTCTTTTCTCAAGGCTGAACAGATTCAGGTTGCTCAACCTTTCCTCATAAGAGAGGTGCTCCAGGCCCTTTATCATCTCTGTGGTCCTCTGCTGGACTCTCCAAGAGATCTCTGTCTTTTTTGTACCGGGGAGCCCAGAACTGAACATGATACTCCAGGTGAGGCCTGACCAGGGCAGAGTAGAGGGCGAGGATCACCACCCTTGACCTGCTGGCCACGCTCTTTTTAATGCACCCCAGGATGCCACTGGCCTTCTTGGCCACTAGGGCACACTGCTGGCTCACGGCCAACCTGTTGTCCACCAGGACATCCAGGTCCCTCTCTGCAGAGCTCCTTTCCAGCAGTTTGTCTCCCAACCTGTACTGGTTCACGCGGTTGTTCCTCCCTAGGTGCAAGACTCTACACTTGCTCTTGTTAAACCTTATCTGGTTCCTCTCCGCCCAGCTCTCCAGCCTGTCCAGGTCTTGCTGAATGGCAGCACAGCTTTCCGGCATGTCAGCCATTCCTCCCAGCTTTGTAGCATCACCAAATTTGCTGAGGGCAGACACTATCCTCTCATCAAGGTCACTGATGGAGATGTTGAACAAGACCGGACCCAGCAGTGACCCTTGAGGAACACCACTAGATACAGGCCTTCAACCAGACTCTGCGCCACCAATCACAAATGGCTTTAAGCTAAAAGAGAGGAGATTTAGGTCAGATGTGAGAGGGAAGTTCTTTACCCAGAGGCGGTGCAGCCCTGGCACTGCTGCCCAGAGCTGTGTGTGCCCCATCGCTGGAGATGCCCGAGGCCATGGCTGTGCCCTGGGCAGCCTGAGCTGGGGGAAGGCAGCCAGTCCATAGTGGGGACTGAGAAAGATCCAAACGCTTGCAGAGAATTGTAGAATAATAGAATGGCTTAGGTTAGAAGGAACCTTAAAGACTATCTAGTTCCAATACCCCTCCTGTGGGTTGGCTGATTGCCACCCACCAGATGTACCAATTCCAGTCCCAGCGCAGATGAATTCCCATGCTGGTTGTGAAGGAATGAAGCTGCAGGATACTTCCTTGTTCCTAAACCCAAAGTTATATCCCATCTCCAGCAGTAAGCAGTAGATAGATAAGGAAGAATACAACAAAAGCCAAATTTCCCCATAAATCCTCTCAGCTCCATCTATCTCTAGATCAAACTGAGACAGAGATGGTCCATTCAGAGACGGTTCATTTTTGTTTTTTGTTTTTTAAATATATACAAACTTTAGCTAAATACTTTTAAACATACATGTTCGTGTCACCTACAGCACCCTGAACAACATCCTGTGTTAACAGGTACCTGCTTTGGGTCACCCTGAACCTCCTGCTTGCAATAGCAATGGTTTACAGAACACAACAGAGATTTAGGATAGGAAGGAGGCAAGTCTTCAACATTAAACCACATGGGCTACTTTGACCCTAACTCCAGCCTTTTAAAAATAAAACATTTGTTTTGAACTAGACACTTTTAATAGTTTTCATGCTTTGGACTACACTGCATCTCATTGTTCAGGGCACCTAATATATTTGTGACAGGCCCGGCTCCTGACAGGAAAAGGGACCACTGCTTCCTCCAACACTAACATTTAATTTTTCACATGGATTTTAAGAGCCACACTTAATGGTCATGGGCAGGTATTTTGAATGTTACTACATTAACATTTTAGCCTTTGACAATGTTTATGAACAGTCCCAATTTTAAAACCTTTTAAAACCCAAGCTATCCAAAAGCAAGCAGCTAGCTACAGACTCTTCTAGGACAGAAGCTAGGGTGAAGTCAGCTCTATACTGTCACAGGCAAGATCAGGCAAGAACATAGTGAGAACTTGAGAGCGTAACTTCATACTTAGTTCAATCCACATTTAGTGCCTCAACAACAAACATGATAGTGAAAAGACAATCACAGCTGCTTAGCAAGAGTTTGATGTGGCTGGCCAATAAGCCACAGGAGGGTTATGAAAACTGGAAGGGCAGACAGACCTAATAAGACACACACCTAGGTGTGGTTAAAAAAAAAAAAGTAAAAAACCTGTCCCAGAATCCCACTGTGAGCAAAATTTACCTCTTCAAAAGGTAACCAGAAGTCCTATGCCAAGTCAGAAAGAGCTTGGTTAGCCTTAGGTGATGTTCTCCCTCAAAGTTTGTGTTACAAAAAAAGTTTTTATTTAGCTTTATTTATTTTATTTAGTTGTTTCTCTTAAAGACACATCTGAAAAGTTGGAGTTTTTTTTTTTTTAGATCCCTACTTTCCTGTGTGACTACAGCTGTAGTATGAAGTAAATACATGGCAGGAATGCAAGCTGAGCAAGGATAAAACATCCTGCCTTCTCTGCCCGCTCATAGACTTCTGGTCTCCACAGGTTTCTAAAATGAAGCCCCTGAGTCTGGAAGAAAAGTCTGAATTTGGCAGAGCACCACATAGGCTTTCCTGATGCTTTAATTTCAAAACAAAAAATGCTTTGAAAACAAAGGTGTGAATTTTTCAAACCTTGACAGAATCCCAGGAGACATTCCTTTGAGATTCATTTTAGTATTAGCACTCTGTGTTAGACCTAAAACTGTTCTGGTGCAGGGCAGCTACATGAGCAAGCAGCTTCCTTTGACAAAATTGAGATCAGCCATCATGGAATCCATAGACTCTGTTCCTAAGAAGTTTCATATGGTCTTTTACGGTCTGTTCTGTATTCATCGTCTAGCTTGTTTTTTTAAAACCAAGTTACGGCATTACTTTCAGATGGTGGCTATCAAAAAGCACATTTTCATATCTTGCCTATTCCCAAAACATCAAGGTTGACCTCCTGTAAGTAATAAATTTGATGCAATCAACTACAATTATCATCACAAAGGAATAGGCTCCTGTTTGCCCAGAAAGTAAGAATACACAAAGACGTATCCATACTAGGCATCTCTTGTCAGAGTCCATGCTGTAAGTCCTGGGCACTCCTTGGAACCAGTTGCTTTAATATCAATGCAAGAATATTACATTCAGCTTGTTCCAGACTAACAGGGCAAGAGCAGAGCAGAATTTGCATTAAGATTAGCCTAGAATAAACCTGTCTTCCAAAAAACAAATGAAATAAAAGCTAGAATGTAAAGAATAGAAGCATCTGAAGAGACATGCCTCCCACTCCGGTAGCAGACAGACTTGCTATCACTTCTTTCTAACAAGATGCCTTCTACAAGGGCTGTCTCACCTGAGGTTTAACATTCACCACCTCTACTGCATTTTCATTCAGCCACTTTGCATCAACTTCCACATCAAAATGACCAATATTACACACTATGGCATCATCCTTCATCTGCTCGAAGTGCCTGAGGGAAGGAAAAAAAAGTTGTATCAAACGTTAATGCACAAAAGAAATGTTCCTTCTCCAAATCCAGGAGATGCTTTGGTCCACAGCTCTGCTCAAGGAGAAATGAAGAGTTCCTGCAGTTGATGTTCACAGACATGACGCATGGGTCTGGTAATTTTCTAGACATGTAAAACCTACTAGAAAAAGCTTCAAGCTCCTAGGAAAGGACTCTTCCCAAGGATGGAAGCAGTTATTGAAGACAAATTGTTGTCCCAGTATAGAAAGTTAAAATAACTTTTTTAGTTGGTCACTACTAAAGTATCTGCAGTTGTTTGATTCCTTCCTACATGGAAAGAATCTCTTTCTCCATTACTTTAAAGTTTCCAGCAGTTTCACATATCTGGAGACTAATGGCTTCATCTCCTCCCACTTAATCTGACCTCACACTACAACACATACAGTACTAATGGCAAATACAGGAATGAGTTTTTCAGGGACTATGAACTGAGATTGAAGAAGTGATAATAAAAAACCTGCAGGGTAGTTTATTGAGAACAGATTAGTTTCAAGATTGTTGTGTGTATTCACAGATGGAATCACTTTCAATCTTCACCTACCTTCCCTTCTGTTCACATATATCAACAGAATTCAGAATAACAGAATTCAAAATTAATAACAGAATTCATGCCCGCCCTCCCATTTTCTTAAAAGTCTCTCTGTCTAGCTTTGCCTTGTTTCTCCAGCATTAGGCATTGTAAGACAGGAATAACTGCAACTTGGCAACATCCAACAGAGTTGAAAAACTGAAGTCCCGATTTCTCATTAAATTAATGCTATCCCTCACCATGTTGCTGACAAGTTATGACTATATAAAAATCTAACTGTACTAGTGTGTTTTCAGTGAAGCAAACGGCTAGATCATACCTGCCCTGAACAATGTCAGTGCATCCAGTGGTTGTAACAAATATATTGCCTTCCTTGCAAGCCTCCTCCATTGTAGTAACTTCATAACCTGAAAATGAGAGAAAAAAAATTATTCCCCTACCCAACCACCACATGTTGTTCAAAAATGGGCTGCAATATCGAGTAAAGAATAAAGAAAAAGTTATGAGTAATAGAAGGCTGTGCCAATGCTTAATCTAAGGAGAATGCATGTTAGTGGATGTATGTATGGGAACTGCTGAGTCATGGCCTGAACCACTGATTGAGCACCTGGAGGAAAGACCCAGTCAGCCCTGGGAGCACAGGTGAAGGCAATTCACCTGTGCAACCAGAAGGGGTGGAGCCAGGCTCCAGCCCTCTTAGGCCTCATTTAAAAGCAGACTTCCAGTGTGAGGATCTGTGCATCCAATGCCCTGCATCCAAAGGTGTAATGTATGCTACAGCTCTTCAATTGGATTCAGGGGCTTGTTTGCCAAGGAAACTGCATCCACAATATCTGCAGGTTCTAATCGTGTATGAATAGAAACAGGATAAACTGACACTAAGAAGAGCTAAATGAAGCAGCCACCAAAGAGCTGGAGTACAGCTTCCAGAGCGCCCTGCAAGCACAGCTTCATGTTGGAAAGGCAGAGTGGCATTAATCTACGAAAGCATCTAATGAAGGCAAAGTCTGCTGTTTTACTGTGGAAATATTCTAGTGAATTCCTAACCTACACTGAAGGTAGAGTTGCCCAACTTGAAGATAATTAACCCATTCAGAACCAGACTTACAACATTATGAAATAGATAGCTTTCCCCACCATAGTCTTTTTAAAACTCCAAACATATCTTCAAGGCCTACAAAAATAGAAGTTGTAAGGAAAGAGTTCATTGCCCTTAGTTAAACAAAGGGAGAACCTCTACAACACAGAGGCTGAAACCCACTGAAGCTTTCTTGTAGAGCAATAAATGATACTCCGTCATCAACACAGAAAGACACCCTCTTCAGATGCAGTAATTTCTACATCTTCTCTTCTTACCTTCCATAGCTGCCTGCAGTGCATTGATGGGATCAATTTCAGTGATGATGACTCTTGCTCCGAAGCCCCGCAGGGCCTGAGCACAGCCTTTGCCCACATCACCATAACCTGCCACCACTGCTACTTTTCCAGCAATCATGACATCTGTAGCACGCTTGATACCATCGATGAGGGACTCTCGGCAACCATAAAGGTTATCAAATTTGCTCTGAAGAAGAAATAGGAACAGTTTCAGAACAGAAGAAAATTCACTCGAGTAAAAACTCCTTGGAGAAGCGAAATGGATTTATGTGTGCATACATAATCAGGAGGCAGATAGCTAAACATTAACTACACTGAGGGACAGGAAGGAAATAATTTGGCTTGATGTTTTTCATCTGTCCATTTTCAGTCTATATAGTTATGCCACATATGGGTTTCAGCATGCCCCTGGTGAGAAACATTTCATAAATGAAAATAAAGGAAATCTCTCTCTCTCTCCTACTAGTACCATAGGAAGCTGGCATAGAGTCAAAATATCAAAATGGAAGAGCAAAATGTGTCATTCAGTTGTATGTCTTCCTAGAGGTCCATAACCATAGTTCATACAAATCTTCTTTTGCAGAAGTAATCAGCAGTACTTGAAAATAAGCACTTGTTTGGCACTAGAATAAAGTTAGCTCAATTCATATCCATTTCAGAGGCTTTTTTATAGACATCTGAATTTACAGATACTATCAGTATTAGTAGTTATTGTGCAGGAGGCAAAGATTTAGGCGAAAAGGATGCAGAGGAACTTCCAAAATCAACTGGCTTCCAGCCCATTAGCTATGGAATAAAGATGCCAGATGCATCTTTGTGAACAGAAACAAGATAGCCTTCAAATAACCAGCTGCCAAACCACTGAGAAATGCCATTCCCAATAGGATAACACTAGAGACTGAGGTTAGTCAGAGTATTAAACCGCCAGAGGGAAGTGAAACAGTTGTGCCTTAAAGTGCTATTTTTCACAGGCACCACCACAGGCAGGAACCATTATCACAATGTTTCACTATGAAAACTGTTTGGAACTGAACACAGAAACTCAACAGATACTTAGTGACTAGTTTTAAAAACATCTGGATACATCAGCTTTACGCACACCTGAAAACCCCACCATAATTCATCTGCATTCAAAATCATCATCATTCTCTCAACACCATCCCTTCCTCTTTCCTCAATTCATCAAGACTTGCCATGGGAAGCAGAAATACAGCTAAACAAGGAATATAAGCACTTACTGCTCTATCCTTAGCAATGGTTGCTAGCAGAAATACCTTTACCTGCCACAAGCTCATGCAGGTCATTCGCTCTCCTTTCCAGCTGTTACCTGCCTGTGGCTTTAAGCCACATAGTGACAATCTGTTCCTTGACAGAGGAACTGTAGCCTAACACAGCTATGATTTCCGCAGATGTCTTCGTATTACTAAAATGCAAAAGAAATAGCACACATCCTTGCACACAAATTAGCCCTGACCATTCTGAAAATGGGATATTTACAAGGACGCATCACACCAGAAGCATCACGGACTCACTTCAGGGATATGCTGAAAACCTGTTCGGTTTCACACCTAGAATATCTCGACAAGAGAAAGGATACCTGCAGGGGAATGACAACATCCCAGCACCAAACCAGTTAGCACAACATAGCATAAGTGCTTTAACTGCAGTACCTTGGTGACAGAGTCGTTAACATTGATAGCTGGCACCTTCAGGGTCCCGTTGGCCTTCATCTTGTACAGGTTGTGAACTCCAGTGGTTGTCTCTTCTGAAATACCTCTAATTCCTACGGGGAGAGTAAAATGATTTATCTTTGGCTAGATTTAATGCCACTGCAAACCAACACATCCAAGTGACAGTAGTATCTTCCAGAGGCCTAAGTTATAAAAATCCTTGCAGGAAGCAGGGACGAGATCAGAGCTCTCATTTGGATCCTCAAACGGCACTTTGAAGCTTCAAACAAGTTTTCCCCCACATGGTTATTGAAGAGCAGGACAAAGTAATCTTCGGAAAAATAGAAGGGGCCAATTCTAGACCAGAAAGTCAGGAAAGACAGTTCTATCTCTTCTCTCACAAACTGAGCAAACTGCAAAACGAGTTGGATGTTCACACTTCAGTGATGTTTCCAAAGCCTGTTCCACGCTGGCAAGGTGGCTTGAAAGGAGATGAGAGATAACCACACTTCAGTCTAAAGCACTTGAAACAACTAAGAAAAATTCAAATTCACAGTTTGTTGTTCCCAATCCCCCTGCCAGTAATCCTCTGGCAGTAATCCTCCTCCAAACATCCTCTACACACTCCAAATCTAGACATGAACTACATGAAAATTCAGTTTCAAGGGTACTACTAGCACATTCACAAAGTATCATTTCAAATAGGTCCTTGTTTGAAAACAGTCCCAGAGGTAGAGGCCAGAGACTGCCTAAAAACACAAACATCAGATAAGGGAACGAGACCTCAATATGACAGTAACTGTCACAAAATAACCTCACTTCAAATTACACCCAAAAGCCAAATTTGTAAATGTGTCCCCCGCTTTAAGGGCCTTGACTCTTCACAGACCTTTTGTCAGCAGACAGTTTTGGCCAGAACTGGCATCATCGTATAAGTATGAATTCTGGATATTTCTCCCTCCCCATCTCAGTAATACCTCACTGCACGTAAATCGTCTAATTGTTATATTGTAAGTATTCAGGGCATTGCTCAAAGCCTATCTGCACAAAAGGAAGCGGTGACGATTTGTGACAATCAATAAATCTGAAATTCACCTACGCAGTTGAGCTGCACATCCATTGCAGAGGTTATGGTGCCTAAGATTGTTCCTTAAGACCTGGAAGCATACTACAAGTCAACTACTTTGTCAATGTATGAACTAACGGGGGAAAATAGAGGAGTTCTGCTAAATCAAGCTGAAACCACCACCAAGAACAATGTTTCTGTGCAGAGATCCATACAACACTTGGAGGAGCTAAACTGGATCCATAAGCAAAGAGAAAACTTGAAAACAGTGAACACCTAGTTTGACATTTACCTGAGAGTTAGGAGGAGGTAATCCCTATCCAGGCAAGCAACCACTGAAGTTGATCTCACTGAATAAAACTGAAGGGACGCTTTGTAAGCAGAATAATTTTACAGGCATTTTAATAGGAAAAACTTTGAGAAAAACTAGCACTCATAGATTGTTATGTCCAACTGAAAAAGGTGACTGCCCAGGGTCACCCTTATGGAAGTAATCGGGAACAGATAGATTGATCCTTTCCACACTGTTTTTCTCAATTCTTCTCCCTTAACGTGCAACCAAATCCCACGTAGCTTTTACCCACGGCCTACGCGCAGAGCTCCTGGTGCTGCAGCAAGGTGCTTGCCAGCCCTTCCTACTTCACAAACAGCAACCACAAAGTAGAGATCCCAGAGGACTTGCCCCACGCCACAAGGCCACCGCTGGCAGCAGCCGGGCTCCCCAGCACAGCACAATGACCAGCAGCAGCGGAGGGGAGGGCACGGCACCAACAATCCACCAACGCTTATGCAGGTTATGAATTCTGGGGATTGAAACATCCAGGTCTGGCCAAGCACAGCAGCACACCGGAGGGCCCCGCAGGCACCGGGAGGTTTCTCGTGGCCGCAGAGCTGAATTCAGCCATAAAGACAAAATTTGTTAAAATCATCTTCAAAGTTCACGGCTTCCACCCTCAGGAAGCGCGGCCCATCTGGGCGACACGCCCCGGCCCGATCAGCGCGGGCGGAGCCGCCGCGGAGCGAGGGCGCCCCCTAGCGCCGCGCCCCGGACACCGCCGCCACCTCCGGCTGCTCCGCGGCGAATAGCGCGGGAGCGCGTTTCGTGAGGCGTCCCCATCCCCAGCAGCAATCTGTCAGCACGGACAGGCCCCGACTGCCACGCTCCTCACCTGGTGACCTGCTGAGATGGTTAAGTTCAGGTCTGGCACGTTGAAGGCTCACTGGTAGGGGGCAAGGACAATCTAAAGAATGTCATCTGGTGCGTGGTGAAATACAGCACCTTTCCCCCAAAGCAGCGTTTTCCCAGTGCAATTGCCTAGATCAGTAACAACTTCTCCATTTCAAAGGAAATCTCTGGGAGGTGATGGCAGAAGCCTCAGGTTCAAAACTGCCCTCTCTTCTGGACATCTGCTAAAGAGAAGCTTAGCAGACCACCTTTTAAACTGTGCTAAATGAACGTATCTGTTACATATCTCAGCAGCTTCCCTTCCCCAAAGACCACCTGCCCGCGGCCCCCAGGTGACATACACTGCTGGTCCGAGCTGCCAGATGAAGCACCTCATTCCACTGCCTGAGTGACCTCCTAAGTGTCTCGAGAACAGAGAAGGGCCTAGAGCGTGGAAAAAAGCCAAAGCAATATGAAGAACATTTCAACCTGCTTCACACTCCTGTATTTCCTACCTGATCAGTCAGTAAGTCTGCTCTAATGGATCACAAACAATACAGTCTTCTCAACCCCAGAAATCATCTTTGCATGAGTTCAGATGACTTTCTTTGTTCGGTTCTGAAGTCTTTCCCTTCCTACCTTTATTTATCTTGGTTTTAGGGCATTTAGCTTAGCAAAACAAGGCAGTAGTACAAAGGCCATTCTGCCCTCTAACGGCAGTCATGCTTAGGGGTGAGGGGAAGCTTGCTGAGCATTTCCAAGCAGCAGTTTAACACAGCTCCTATTTTAAGTAGACTTGAATGAACTACAGAGCCCTATTTTCAACTGTTCGTTGCACACTAGGACTGAACTAACTTCCGTATAGATTAGATATGGCTGCAGCACGTAAGACAGCTCCCTCTGAAATTAGGTCAGGACACTTGCCCAACCTTCAAGTAGCAAGTGATACACTGCTGTTCATCGCCGTGCATAGCTCAGCTCCATGCACTAACATTTTGCTCACTTCTCAGCTTTCCCCGTGTCTCTGGGAGAGAGCAATACTGTGCTGCAACACCTCCTGCACTCACAATTTAGCCCTTCAAAATACTGCGCACACTCTAACGTTGCTCTTGCCCTACCTCTACCCACAAAGAGACCACTGGACTGTGACATTAATTCATCTTCAGTGACTTTCAAATAACACCACTGGCCCTTAAGATTTATTAGCCACTGTTATCTTCAAGGCACAAAAAAAATGGATGCTGTAGAGCTTCTTTGAACCAGTCTTTGCAACAAAGAGCTAAGTGCAGATCTTAAATGCAATCAAGGCTCTACTCACAGGGTCCCATTCTGGAAGCCTTTCTGCTTCTGAGAAGCGTGGGACTGGGTGATAAACCAGACCAAGTTCTGTCACCTTCCACAGAGATTAGTCTCAATTTACTGAACTCTGCGAGGAGGCTTCTCAACTACAGTCAGTGCAGATAGTGCACATTTTGGCAAGGGAAATGCTGACAGGTATGACATCCCATCGAGGTCCTTTAAAAACCCAGGTGAAGAGCCACTGCTCTGAATTGGGATGGCAGACCAGAGATGGATGCCAATACAGGAGACAGCCACTGTCCTGCTGGAACATATAATACTAGCTCCTTGCATAACAGCAGTGCAAGACAAGTAAGAGGACACAAAAGGGCAGATCACAAGAAGGCTGCAGGTGTGAAAAGTTCAGCACAAGCACCCTCAGGAATAGACACAAATGAGATGTTAGCTACATGTGCTTAATAAGGGAACAACCTTGTTAAAATAGAACACAAGTATGGAAAAATGCATTTTGGGGCCTGTCACAGTTCCAGGGAGACATGATTAGCTGTGGCTTCCTTGCCACTAAATGGCAGGAAAGCATCAAGTCATGAATTTCACACAAAGGCAGCTCAGAAGAAAGTAAAAGAGACCTCTGGTGAGCAGACACCAATTTCCATTGCATTACAGTTCACTGCTGGAGAATTAATGACATTAGTTGAGGGTCAAAGAGAAAGCAAACCTTGTCACACGGATGCAGTTTCCTCTTTTCCTTGCCACCCTACCCATATAAGCACACAGATGGGCAGTAGGCCCAGCCTCTTTCCTTCCCACAGCCCCGCGTCCTGACTACTTCTGATTTTTCCCTGCTAAGGCAGTACAGCTCAAAAAAGCTGATCCAGCGGGTTTCTACAGCAACCTCACCTGTAAGGGCCAAGAATGAACAGCAGAACACACAACAGTAAACAGTTTAGTTTCCCCTCCATATATCCATCCAATTATCTCCAAATCCTAGATCAAACACATCCTTCAGCAACAATAGGCCTCTGTGGTTTGCAGCAGCATATATGAGAGTCTGGCAGAGCAAAGAAGCTGCCACAGCTGCCCAGCACAAATCAGCCTGCTACTGCAAACCACGCCAAATTCCTCTCAGATAAATCTTTTCACAAATAACATGTGCTAGCCACACCATGCTGTTTTACTAGCTTATACTAAAGGTAGTAAATCAAAAAAGCAAGAGTCCCAGCCCTGACTCTATCAGCATCTTTACTGATAAATAGGACGAGTTAATGCCTTGCAGTTCCATGTACTGTGGAAAACCATTCCCTTTCCAAGAAAAACTACATGTTGTCATGAATTCATCTAAAGGTACACTGAAATGACAGGGAATGAAAAAGCACCAATATTAAAAATATGAATTGCCAGCAAACATTAAGCAATTCTAAAACCCAGCCCATTTCCAGACCATTTGGCTGGTCAGCAGCCCAACTTGTCACTCAGGTAAGGGATATGTGAATGAAGGCCAGAAGGACAGTCAGTGTAGTATAAATACTACAAAGCAGAGATGGAAACAACAGCTCCTGCAGGAAAGAGATTCTGCTCTTGGACTGTAAGCAGTTTTCGCAGACACATCCATAGCCTGTTTGCACATGCCTTTCCAACCTTTACCCAGGCAGGGAATTCCCACAGTAGAAGTGCCAAGCTGGCCTCCCAGGTAGACCTGCACCTGACAAAAACTGCAAGATACCTTTCAAGAGCTGTGGGTATTTGGTATGAACTAGGTTGGTAAGATCTCCACCATCATCCAAAATCATGTTGAGGGGCTGCCCGTCCTTGAAGTACAGGGTCTGCTCAATGCACCACAAATACTCCTCGTCTGTTTCTCCTTTCCAGGCAAACACTGCAAAGGAACAAATACACACAATTAGTTTCTTACTGAGCAAACAGCAAAGCAGCTAAATGAAGATTTCATCAGCAGTACTCAGCAACAGAGCTGGCAGACACATGATTATCTGTGCCTGCAGGCCAGAAGAGACATTTTCATTGGAAAGAAGATCAAGATCTCAAAATGAGCAGAAGTGAAATCATTTTGCCTTCTGTTCCAGGCCATTAACTTGATCAAAATTAAGACTTCATTGCCCTCCTCACTATTCCACATTAAGAGAGAAAAATCAAAGCAAACTAGAGCTGACTCGCATCCACAATGTCCCAAGTACTCCCTTAATTCACCACATTACCAGGAATTACAAATAGCCACAGGATATATTGATACAAACAAATGAAAACACAACTACAGCATTTCTAGTACAGCAGAAAACATGCACCGGGCTTTAACACGAACAAAGCACAACACCAGAAAGTCTCCAGCAGTTTTAAATTGTAGTTTCCAGCACAGTGCTAAAATCCATGCTGCTGTGCTTCCTCTGCTCTTATAAGGGCATAGTTTATATCAGTACATTCACTACCAACAACATGCCTCAACAACTATTATGTGTCTATCAGTACCTTTGCTTTTCCAGGCATTTGTACCTGCTCCATGCTACGCTCAAGCCCTGCTGTTACTCAGCTACTCAAACATTCTGAGCACGACTTACATACCCTAACACTGGACACCTGATAAATTGCCATGTTTCTGCTGTTTATACTGAAAACTTCAGCTTTGAGACGCAGAGACAATCCCGCAGCTGCCCCTTCTGCAGAAGTGTGCATCAGTATCCCTTGCTGTCTACAAAGGATCAGCATTCCTCCCACGTCTCCAGATTCACTGCATGAAGTGTAATATTAACAAAAAGAGCAAGTTCCACCAAGCAAGGATACCAAGGATGGAAGTCAAAAGGTCAGATAAACACTCCACCCACAGACTGCTCTTCAGTTGAGATCTGAGTGTTGAAAGCAGTGAGGGATGCAATATCCTAACATCTAGATCTAGGAAGTCCCTGCTGGTCCTTTGACATCACATGGTAAAGGCAGGCAGGCGGTGACGCCCGCAGGCAGTAATACCACAGGAGCTAGGGAAGGAATCGCCTTCTTCTGCTACTTTAGAATGGATGACAGTTGGGGAAAGACTTGTCGCAATAGCTAATTATATCAGTAGCTGAAGACATCTTCCAAAGCAAAGAACCAGGCTGCCAGAAAATAGATTTTGCCTCTGCTAACATCCAGGCTCCCTTCCCCAAACCCTGTTAGCATCAAGCTTGCTGGAAAGCACCAAACACCTGTCCATACACACCTATGCACCAATCTCTAATTATCCAGCCCATTCAATCATTTTAGTAACCAGGCTTAAAGTTGGTAACATACAGCCCAGCTCTTCTGTAGTCTAACACCAGATCAGCCATTGTTAGTCACGGTAGACTGTCTGGTGCAATGCAGCTTGAATCATACATCCTGTTTTGTAAAAAACACTGGCTTTCACAAGTTATTTCTATCCTGAAGCTTACTCAGAAGAGCTTGATCTGTACAGTTTTTAGCTAGAACAGGTTCTCTACCCCAATTCAAAGCCCAATTAGAACACAGAAAACTTACCAGGGATGCCAGCTTTTGCAATAGCAGCAGCAGCATGGTCCTGAGTGGAGAAAATGTTGCAGCTTGACCATTGTACCTGAAAAAAAAACTCAGGTTTTATTTGCTGAACAAAGTTCTGAGATATCAGGAACTCTATTCAGACACAAAGAGAACAAGAGCAGAAAAGTATACTAGTGTAAATTCCTGCCTTCCTACATAGCTCTGTAAAAGTTAATAGGGAAACGAAGTATTTGACTAGGACAGGGAGAGCAATGCCACTCTGAAGGATAACAGAGCTTCAGCTGTGCCACGTATTCAGCCACCTCTTTACTCGTGAGAACTTGTGCCAGATAGCCAAAGCATACGTTCAGCTACAGATCTTCAGGAAAAGCACAGTACGATGGGTTTAGACAGTTTGCATCAGTGAAGTTCAGATTTTCAGAACAGCCACGTAACAAGCGTCCAGTAAAGGACATGGCCATGCAGCAATACACCAGCTGGCACTCAAGAAAGTCAGAAATGCAGCTGAAATGCTGCATGCTATCAACAGGCATTCTCTTGAGATTATGCTCACACAGCTCCCACTCTGTTCTCCAGTCATGGAAGCTTTTCCAGCTGAGCTAAGCACTTTGCACAGATTTCATAACTAGGCTCAGGCACCTAGAAAAGCAACAGCATGTCACTGAGTTGCATTAAAAAGGGCCTGCACACCCACTGCAGCTCCCCAGTAGTGGCTTCCAGGTCCACCCTGTGACCAGGAGCTGCGCACTGGTGCGCTCGCTCTGTTCCTTACAGAGCTGACCATCCAGTGGGTATCTGCATGATGATTTGCAACAGACCTTAAGGAAAGAGAGAGAGCAATCAGGTACAACTCTTTAACCTGTTCTCAGACACTCATCCCACTGTCTCAAGAACTAACACTTCAAACCAAGGGCTGCAGTAGCAAGCCCTGTTTTCTCCCATGGGAGCCTACACCACCAATACTTGTTAGTGAGAACAGACCTGGAAGGAGCACTGGAAATCTGAATTCAAAGTTAAGCACGACAACTTCCTTCTCACTTGTCTTTTTCTGATTTCCCTCCATATCAGTGGAGACAACGCCAGAAGACATCACGAAATTCAGAGTATACTGAACACCTTACACACCATTCACACTTGAAAAGTGGCTTGTATTAAGTACTTCTACTCTGCATCCTCAGACCTGTAACACCAGTCCATAGCAATGGCACAGACCCAAGAATAACTGGTGTACCTGATGGGTTCAGAGCCTAATATTCACATCACACCAGTCACAAAGAGGATGCAATGCTAGAATTTTAGAACTTACATAGACTGAAGGCACACAGAATTTACTCCACCTTTGTTAGCCTAACCATTAAAAAAGGATACTAAGACTACTACACTGCAGTGAGCTATATCCTCACTATTATAGAATAGCTTGGGTTGGAAAGGACCTTAAAGATCATCTAGTTCTGACACCCCAACCCACACCCCCAAAGAGACTGGTGGGTATACGTAGAATATAGTTTCACTGCAGTTACTTTCCTACCTCCCAAGTAGCCAGACTGTGATAGAACAGATGAATCAGGGCTGAATCCAAACTCAAAGCAGTCTGAACATGCGGGCATCAGGACAAGAAAGGAGCTCACAGTCAAGCACCAAACTAATATGACAGCACACATCTTCAAGGCACAGGCCTAGCTTATGCTTAGAGGAACAAAATCACTGCAGGGACCTCCCTGAATGACTTAGATGAATCCCATATGACATTAAATTTGGGCTGCATTCGGACTAAAGGAGTTCAGCTATATTTAAGAAAGGACACAATGCTGCCTAAGCCAGTCATACTGGGACACAGCAACCAACAGGAACAGCAAGGAGTTTCCTAAAACTTACCAAGTACTGCTTGCTTTTAAATCCTGAGAAGGGACAAAGTTACACACACAGTAGTAGGAACAACGCCAGGACAATATCCACATCAAAGTTCTCCTTCAGCACTGCACTAGCACAACTTCTCTGTCCAGGACAATCTCCATACACAACAGCACATGCTGCCCTGGCATTCTGACTAGATCTATTCCCCCAATTTCCACTTTTTTTTTTTTTTTTTTTGAAGAAATGCTTTATCTGTTAGAGAGTGCTTCCCTTTTTTCCAGTGCCTCTGGGTCAGTATGACAATGCTCAATACTTTTAACCATTCCCAGGCATGTACTCCCAGGAACAGATCCCATATAGGACTATCTCTGGGCAGCCAGGGTACATGCAGCTAAACTTCAGAACAAAGGAATTTCAGATCACAAATCATGCTTAACATAATTCACCACTGAGCTCCCTGCTCAGCACATAAGCTATTTGGATTGTGCTGAGATGCCCTGTGTAGTGATCACTCAGCTGTGATGTTTGGACTCCATTCTGCAAGCCAGGCACACAGCATGATGTAATAATGGGCTTACAGGTATCTGAGTCTTTAAGATCGACCAGGGTAATTGGTCCACAATCACACAGTGAGCTTGAACTCAGTGGAGTCCCCGCCTGCCATCACTGATCCACATTGCCTCTGCGGAGTTCTCTGCATGGCTGAAGGGCTGGCAGGAGCTCTCAGGCAGCCTCATAAGTTTTTGCTGAATTTGAGTGCACAGTGTAGATCTTAACACAAACTAATCCATGCTGCAGGCAATCACTAGAGCTTCAGCATTACCAGCCCCAACACTGCATGCCCGAGCACAACACAATGCACAAGAGCCACTCCTAGCACTGCTGCTCGGGGCACTGCACACAGCCAACAGAGCTGCTGAAGCCAGCGCCCCAGCCCAGAACTGGCACTTATGAAGCTGCAGCCTGTCCAGAGGAAAGACACATACCACATCCTCGGGGGTGTGCATTACAGCTGACGAGGTTTTTGCTTAAGGGAAGAAGAGGCCATCCATCCACCCGCAACAGTCTCTTCTAAAAAAGCAGACAAACTTGCCAGGATCCCCTGCGATAGTTATATAAACTGAAGCAGTGCCCCAGGCAGAGCATTACCTAAGAGCATGCTGAAGGAGAAACTCAGAGACACTTTACCTCAGCTCCCAGCTTTATAAGGGTCTCTATGAGAACTGCTGTCTGCACAGTCATATGGAGGCAGCCGGCGATACGCGCACCTTTCAGCGGCTTCGAGGCAGCGTACATCTCCCGCATCTTCATCAGCCCCGGCATCTCATTCTCCGCAATCTCAATGGCCTTGCGACCCCAGTCCGCAAGGCTGATGTCAGCTGCAAGAGGAGGAGGACAGGTGTCAGAGTTTAAATAGCTGAGACCTTGGTATCCCTTCTCACACTTGTGGATAGGCATCAGCTGCAACAGCTGAACTGAGCACCAAGCAACAGCTGGGAGGAAGAGCAGGGAAAAATAGGCCCCATCCCACTTACCCCCTGCTTTTGCACTATGGTGCACAGGCTTCTAAACAAGTTCAGACACAAAACAGCAAAGCTCCTGTAAGGGCACATTAAGCTATTGCTCAGGAGTCCTGCAGCCTGCTCATTAAGTTCCAAATTTAATCACCTATTCCCGCAGATACTGCCCAGGGCTCTGACAGTTCCAGAGATTTCCTTCCACGGTGGAAAGACTAGCATGCTTCGGAGGTGGGGGATGCCTGTACAGTCACAGCTTCTGCAAGTGGGAATGCACACAGCACGCTCCCTGCAAGGGCTCTGGGCACTGAGCCCAGCCCTGTTCCCCAGTAAGGACTCAGCTCCAGGGCTCCCACTGTGGCCCCACAAAGACAACTTCTGAAGCATCGTTAGTCACAACCTGCTCGACCTCTGTAAAAAGAATCTCTCCTACAAAAGTTCACCGAAAACTAACAGGTGATTTCCAACAGTATATAGCATGGAGAAGAGAACACTGCACCTGCAGCAGGTCTGACTCCAGCCTCACCTACAGCAGCTGGACAGCCAGCACCCAGGCACACTGCTCTGCAGCACCAGCCAGCGCCAATGCCCCAGCACCTGGTGAGCTCTTCCAGGGGTCTCACTAACAGCACGGTCAGATAGCTTTCTTTCAGCTACCTACAGAACACACCGAGTCAGAGCTCCTGGTTTCACACAGACGAGCTAATTGCATTTTATTCCAAAGCGATGCCCAGGAGCCATTAAGCCCATGTGCCTGGGCTTCACACCAACCAAGGGCTGAAAAGGCCCAGGAGATGGACAGACACCGGAGCAAGGATGACAAGGAGGAAGCGAGGGCGGGGATGTTCTTGAATCTCACCCTTCTTAAAGCAGCGCTCACTTCCCCGAGCATGCTTAAAAATATCCTACGGTATTTTAGACTTCCCTTTTTTTCTTTTCTTTTTTTTTTTTTTTTTTAAAGAATGGACTATATATATATATTTTTAAAAAATTTCTATTTGTTTTTGTTTAATCCTCAAAAGCCCCGCAGCCCTTTAGAGAGGCGATCGTTCCGGGCTTCCCCCACTCGCACCGTCTCTCGCCGGGGGCAGCCCCTGGCGCAGCGGTGCTCGGGCAGCGGCCGCAGCAGCCCCTCCCGCAGCTCGGAGAGGGCTTCACGCTCGCACCCCCGCCCCGACCCGCAGCCACCCTCCCAGCCGGCCGCGTCCAGCTGAGACCCCGGCGCGGCGGAGCAACGCTGCGCGCCCGCAGCCCCGGGCACCCCTGCACGGCCGCCTCCCGCTGCGGCCCGGCCTCACCGCCGACCCCACCGCAGCGGCCCGGCCCCGCCGCCCCGCGCCTGCACCGCTCGCCAGGGAAGGGCCGGAGCCCCGCGGGGCCGCGCCGAGCGGGCGGCGCGCACTCACCCACTTTGTAGGGCAGCCTGTCCGACATGCCGGCGGCAGCGCGAGCGGGAAGAAGAGGCGGCGGCGGCCGCGGCACGCTTTAAGTGGAGGCGGGGCCTCCGCGTGCGTGGGGCGGGGCCGCGTCGAGAGCCCGGGAACCGAGGAACCGGCCGGGCAGGCCGCGCGCCGCCTGCCACGCTTCCCCTGGGTTCGCTGTGCGCCTCTGGAGCGGGGTCGGCTCTGCCACCCAGCAGCGGCGGGGCGGGCCTGGGAGCGCTCCAGAAGCTGAGGAAACCGTAGGGCTGGGCCGGGCTAGGAGGCGGTACCGGGTACGGCTGTGGAGCTGCGGGGGCACGGACCAGGCTGCACGCCCTCGGCCGCCCTCCCCCCATTCCCACCCGTGGAGCGCAACGAGGAGCCTCCCGTGAGTTCACCGCCGTTGGGACCCTGCCCTGCAGCAGGGCTAAGGGTAGTGCGTTGGGCACGCAGGCCTTGTGCTGGCGGAGCGGCAGGCAGCGCAGCACGTGTGCTGCCCGACCCTTGGACTCAGCCGCGGCCTGATCCTGCTCGAAGCCGCTGGCAGCTGTGCCAGGTGCCTGCCCCTGGCCTCAGCCAATGCCTGCTGTGCGGGCTGGAGGCAGCACCCGGCCTCAGCCTTGCCCGAAGGTCAAGCATATGTTGACTTTGCTCTCGGTACTGTTCTAACAGGTGAGATAGGTTTTTTCAAATCTCGGTTGTAACCTGAAGCAAACTGTGCCACCAGCGTGTTATACGTCTCTTATCTGTGACATACTTCACAGTGAGGGTTTCTTTATATTTACCCAGAAATTCTCACTGACTTATTTTGCGAAGTTTGAATAATTCTCCACGTGGATCAGTGCAGAGTTTACCCTGACTCAGAGCGCTCCCTGTAAATGAGATTCAGTATTTGTTATCTGAGAAGCAGTTGTACTTCAGTGCTGCAGCAAACAGCCCACAGAGAAAGCTATAGTCCTGCAGCCAGTGCACATGCAAGCAGTAGTGTCTGTGTCTGATATCTGCAGTGCTGCCAGCTGCACCAGTACACCTGGCACCATGCTGAGCGGTTCTGTACTTCAGCAGCTGCCCAAAGGACAAATGTGTCCGCAGCTATGGGATAGGTTCTCCTAATTCAGTTGTGCTTTTGTGGATTTACATCATTAACAGCCTTTTCATCACAACTCAAACACTGGTTCACGTCAGCAGGACAGCAGCTTGCGCTCTGGCCGTTCTCACCCACCCCTCTCATGCTGCATCCAAGCACTGCACCATCAGCAGTCCGCAGCTTCTGCACATTGCTGCACACCTCACCGTGCTGACATGGAGGAACTGCCCAACAGCCCGACATTACATTGTGTGGTCAGCCCCCAAGCAAACCTGCTCTTCAATTTGTCAGTTATAGTCAACTGTGTAACCTGCTGTAATCCGCAGCAACCCCTATGCAGAAAATGTCCTTCTGAAATTAGTCGGCAAGGCCAGAACGTAGACATCACTTCATTTACTCCCATGAGTTTCAGCACAAGGTTTACTTCCCTTTGAGGACTGGGACCATCCTCTGCTTAAACCTAAGCCAGAAGTGTGCGGTGGGAGCTGATGGTGTTACATGCGGACAGGTGAGCTCCACCTAGCGTGAAGGTGCGCCAGTGACAGTGAGCATTCTCTGAGTTGTTTCTAAGTGCATAGAAAGTGCTTAAAGACAAGTCGAGCTAGCAGCCCTGTTAGCCCCAACCCTCTGATTTAGGAGATGAAGACCTCGTAACAGTGTATTATACCACATCAGTTTAGAATTAGTCAGAGCCTCGACTGCTCGTGTACCCCCTGGTCTTTTTGGTGTTGCTGTCATTGGTGGATTTGGAGCACCAGGTGGCACAGGATAGGCAGTAAATCACAGGGAACAGGAAGAAGTAGAGAGAACAGGGAAAAAAAGAGTACAAAAAAACACTCAAGCTGAGTACACAAAACAGAGACAGGATGTTGTTCATGCTATACATCCTGTTACTGTTTCACTTACTGTAATATTTCAGGTAAGAAAGTTCTGGTTGTGAATTCAGCTATCTCCAAGTCACTCTGAACTGTGAAACTTCGGGGGTGGGGGGGAACAAATTTATTTTTAAGAGGATATGTAATTTTGAAGAACTATTTAAAAAAAAGATTGGGCTTACTGGCTTGGCTAGGAAATATTGTAAATTTCAGAGAGAAAACATCTGTCTAAACTTCTGTGTAAAACGGGTGATACTTGACATGGATACTCTGTACTAAACCAGTTAGCTGCTTGTTTAGGGCAATTTATATATTATATACATTATAAGAAGCATTTTATGTAATCTGATAGGATCTTTTATAAAAAGAATGCCCATGATTTGCTCAACAGTATTCTCCCTTATTGCACCGGGAGGATCTGTATGGAGTGTGAATTAGAAGTATACAGAAAATGAGGCTTTTTTCTGTGGGGCCATACCTCATTTGTCACAGCAGGCAGAGGATGGGTATCAGTGGCAAGAATGGTCTGATAATTAACTCAGAGAAAGCTTCGTTCCCATGCAGGGGTACCTGCAGGTCACCCCACAGCACCTAACCCAGAGCAGCTGCCAGGCAGCACATTGCTCCTCTGCAGGATGTCAGGTGTCTGCCAGCAAGTCACACAGTCCCTCACTGCTGCACGCCACAAAGGCTGAGGCTGTCCTTCAGGGTACGCTGCACCCAAGTAGCAGCCATTCTGGGGAGCATGACAAGCAGGCTCTGCTCTTTCATATTCTTTGACCACTGTTCTGCCAGGCAACATGGGCCAAAGTCTAGGGTACATCACTGACCTTAGAAAATGTGGAACAGTGCCAAATACTGTGACAAATCAAACCCTGGATGACTCAAAGTGGTACCCACCGACAGTGAGAACATTTGATGTTGTATTCTGTACCTTGATTCACTCTTACCCAGGAAATGCAGACAATGGTTTTACTTTCCCACGAATTTACACAACCCCTGCAAAAATAAATTCATTTGTGTCTGTGATGCGCAATGATTCTGTTGTGGCAGCACTCAGAAGCACCCTGAATTAGGAGACTAACATTGTTTCACTCTGCATGGGGGCTTGATAAGAAGGACTGAAGAAGAATCCCCATACTGAGTGATGCAGATGAAGGAGGCATTGGATAACTGCTGTTTCAGCTAGCAAAAGTCATTCCATGCAGTGAGAGTGTTTGATGATCCCATTAGCTTCCATCGTGGTAAATATCACAAGGTGTCTAATGAAGGTTGGAACAGTGATGCCATCACTGCGACCTTCCAAGTAAAGTGCTTGGCTCTGCAGACTCTGCTCTTAGCCGTAGCCCACAGAAGGGCTGCCAAGGCCCCAGCCAGCAGCTGAAGTTTGCAGCAGCTTTCTTACATATGTGACTCACACTGCTAATTTAGCTTAGTGAGGGCTGTGTGTGGTCTTGAGCTCTTGTTCATGCCTAAATTTGGCTTTTAATATAGTGTCATTACAGGTAGCATAGATACATACTTATAGTACTCAAAAACGTGCTACAGCTTATGCTGCAAGTGACCTCTACCTGCTTGTCTCAAGCAGAAACTCATGTAGTGCCTTGTGTGCTTTTACAAAGTCCTTCACAATGCCATTTCACACTATTACCTTGTGCAGCAGTATAGAATAACAACACCAGAGGTCTAGTTCAACTTTGACTTGTACTACAGCTACATTTATATTAATGTAACTGGCATTAGTTGTCCAATGACTACACCAATTATCCCAGTGATGTGAACTTCAATATGCTCCAGATTTAAAGCATCTTTCTCCTCCCTGCTCCTTAGTAAAGACAAACCACACTGAATGTGTTTATGCTACCACTTTCCGTCATTAACTGCCCAACAGAGGGCAGAAGGAGCCTTCATTTCAACTTCCCTTTAGCTGAGGACTACCAGCACTTACGTAAGAGATTGGTATGACCAGGCTGGTTCCATTTGGGAGGAGTAAGGGTAGTCCAAGGGTTAAAAGAAGGCTATGTTTTTGATGCAAGAATGCTAGAAATTATTTACTTGAGAACATGCTATCTGTACAGCCATTGTAGGCATGAACAGGAGCAAAAGTGAACTAGTATGAAGGGAAGTTTAAACTAATTTTACCTCTTGACTCTTATTTTCACTATGCCCTCAACAAGAGAAAAAATATCAGGTTTTGTTTCTTTGGGGAGCCTGATATACAAGAGGCTAATTCAGTCCCTGGGAGCCTGGGACTCTGGGTTGGTGGTAAGACAGTGCAGCGTCATCTCCTGCCTCTCACAGTCATAGAATCATAGCATCATAGAATTAGCTAGGTTGGAAAAGATCTACAAGATCATCCAGTCCAACCATCCACCTACCACCAATAACCCCACTAAACCATGTCTCTCAATGCTATATCTAAATGTTTCTTGAACACCTCCAGAGATGGTGACTCCACTACCTCCCTGGGCAGCCCATTCCAGCGCCTGACCACTCTTTCAGAAAAGTAATATTTCCTAATGTCCAGCCTAAATCTCCCCTGGTGCAACTTGAGGCCATTCCCCCTCGTCCTGTCACTAGTTACAAGAGAGAAGAGGCCGACCCCCAGCTCACTACAACCTCCCTTCAGGTAGTTATAGAGAGCGATAAGGTCCCCCCTGAGCCTCCTCTTCTCCAGACTGAACAATCCCAGCTCCCTCAGCCGCTCCTAATAAGCCCTGTGCTCCAGACCCCTCACCAGCTTCATTGCCCTCCTCTAAACACGCTCCAGGGCCTCAATGTCTTTCTTGCAGTGAGGGGCCCAAAACTGGACACAGTACTCGAGGTGGGGCCTCACCAGGGCTGAGTACAGAGGGACAATGACTTCCCTACTCCTCCTGGCAACACTAGTTCTGATCCAAGCCAGGATGCCATGGGCCTTCTTGGCCACCTGCACACTGCTGGCTCATGCTCAGCTGAGCATCGACTGATACCCCCAGGTCTGTTTCCTCTGCACAGTCTTCCAGCCACTCTGCCCCAAGCCTGTAGCATTGCCTAGGGTTGTTGTGGCCAAAGTGCAGGACCCGGCACTTGGTCTTGTTGAACCTCATCCCATTGGCTTTAGCCCAGAGATCCAGCCTGTCCAGATCTCTCTGTAGGGCCTTGCTACCCCCAGGCAGATCGACACTTCCTGCCAGCTTGGTGTTGTCTGCAACCATAGCAAGCATGAGCACAACATGAACTGAGGGCCAAGCCCTGAGCCTTGTAGAGCAAGTTTAACCAAGTAAATTCCCCCTTAATCCAGTCTGGGAAATTATGAACACTGCATGTGGTATGTTAATGGCATGCGATGGGACTGGTACAGCAAGCCTCCTGCCCTTCCTGTTCCTCACCTTGTCTGTAATTCAGCTGCCCAGTTACTTCATGCACACTGAGCATATAAAAAAGGCTGGGTGAAATAAATAGAGTGAAAGAGCAAGATTATTACTAGCAGGAGATAGCCAAAACCTTTGCCTGTTAGCTTCCCTGCAGTCCAAGACCAGAGGTTTTGTTCACATTTTCTTGTTTAGAAGTGTAATGCTGCAGCTCCAAGGGACAGACAGACTTAGTGAGACACAGAACATGATATTTTACTGAAGGGAATTTATAGCTTGGGATGTTTTGTACTTTTTAGTGGAGAGCATCGAGGCATCCTGGTATAAGGGACTGTATAAAGTAAAGGAGACACACGCTCCTGAAAGTGATAATTTTTTTTTAAAAATCACAATGAAGAAAAGTTCTTCAGCTTTATTTGGCTTTGGATCAAGCCCCAGGTATTTAAACTGTAGCTTGTCCCTTTGTGTTAGTTTTGATATTACATAGCTTTTTATCAGCACCTGTTCTGCTCTAAAACACAAGCTAATTTATACCAGAACAATTTGCAAGGAGGTGAACTGCTCAGGGAATGATTCAGTCTTTCTGTTGTAAATAATAACCAACTGTACAAATGAGGGCGGTTGTCAGGGTGGAAGAGAAGTAAACTTGGGTCTAAACAAGATAAAGGCTCTTTCTTTACTATCCTCCCCATTTCAAAAACTCTTCTTAAACAGCCTGGCAGAACCAGGTATCCTGCCCTTGAAATGGAGTAAAAGCATGCGTTCCTAGACGTTGGCTCTGGTGAGCAAGGCCGTAGCAAGGACCCCAGGGGTGCCTCTGGGTACCTGCAAGCCTACCATGCCGCTTTACCACTGACCCAGCTGAACTGCAGGCTGCTTGCGAGACCTCTGTGAGGACAAGAGCAGGGCGAAAGTTCCAATCAAAGAACACATGGTATGTTTCACACATCCCCGCACCAGCCTGCCATATATTTTTCTGAAAAATTCCCAGCAAATTTATAGTATAATGTTCTTCAGTCCCAGGAAAAAAACACATTCAGCCTTCTGTGTGGGAAGACAGTAACAATCTTCCCACTATCTTGTCCTTCCTTTAAAACATCCATGTATCCTGACTGTGTCACTTCCTTTCCCAAGACAACTAATCACTTCCTCCTGGTTCTCTGATTATGCACTGGGGAGCAATTGAATGATAAAATAATTAAATAGCCACATGCCTTTGTTTTACCCTTTAATTAGATTAAATGGGAGTAATAACAGTGTCTTGCCAACTTTGAGGGTTTTGTTCATTCTTTCTTCAGTTACCAGAAATTAACTGATATTTTTCTAAATCCCCAGTCAAAGTAATCAATACTGATTTTAAAGGCAATTAGAAGTATGCACACTCTATCACCATGCTTCTGTGTTCATGAGTGAAAACATGGCTGATTATAAGACAGCACAAAAAAAATCTCTTTTGAAGGATGATTATTTAAATACTTATTTCAAAATAAGTCTGATTTTAAATTATAAATCACTCGCTGCAGTAATTACCTAGTTAGCAAAAATTCTAGAGGACTTATTTTTAAGAAGACTTGCTTTATAGTTGCTTATAGAGTACTTTGAAATCCAGACATAAAAAAAAAAAAAGTTGTGAAAATTAAATACTCCTACATTTATAAATCATCAGCTTCACAAAACCTTAAGTCAGGCAGAAGTGTTAAGCCGCTATTAAAGATTGAAAATAGCATAGAAGCTAATGGAATTTTATGACATCTGATGACTACTCAACAGTCATTGTGTGATATTTGCTTGAGGCTGTGTCTAGCCCAGAACAGGTAAGCATTCACACCACCAGAATTGCTTCCATGGTCACCGTGGTCTCTTCAGTACTGGGACTGGCTTTATGTTGTTGACTTGTACAGTGCTAGTGAACTGAGGTCCTAAATGAAGGCAGATAAAATCTCAGGGAACTCAAAAAGATAAATGCAACTGGTCCAAGACAGTCCTGTCTCTGGAAGGGAGTAACCCCAGTTCAGCAGGACACACTGTGGGCAAGTGCTTAGAACACAATTTGGTGGAAAAGGTGCCGGGGTCCTGGTAAACAAGAAGTTGAGAAGGTGCCAGTTGTGTTCCCTGTGATAAAGATGAGTGACTGCATTCTGGTCTGCGTCAATAAGAGTGCGGCCAGAAAAGTGAAAAAAGGGAACCTTCCTCTGTACTCAGCGCAGGTAAGACTCCATCTGCTAGTCCTGTGTCCAGTTTAAGCTCAACTGCATGAGACAGGCTGACCATCTCTGGTTCAGATGTACCAGAGTCCAGGTGAGGCCACCAGGACTGTTAGAGATGGAGCAGATGATGCACAAGAACATGCTTGAGAGAGCTGGTTCTCTTCAGCCTGGAGAAGAGAAAGCAAAGCGCCATCTTATTGCTGTCTGCAACTGCCTGTTGGGAGGGTGTAGAGAAGATGAAGCTGTACTCTTTGCAAAGGTGCACGGGGAGAGGATGAAGGACAAGAAGCTAGAGTTCCTACAAATGCAATTCCAGTTAGATATAAGAGAATAAAAATCACTGTGCAGGTTGTCAAACGCTCAACTAGTGCTATGAAGAGTTAGTGGGATCTCCAACCTTGAAAATGTTTTTAGCTCGACAAAGACCCCTGTGCAACCTTCTCTAGGTTGGTCCCAGCTTGAGCAGGGGTAGACCTACATGCCTCCCTAACCTACTTGTATTTATGTGATTGTCTGGGTTTTTGTGTGCTTTGTCAAAGAGTGGATAAACCCAGTTCTGTTTCCAGTTCTGACAGTGACTTGCTGTGCAAAGTTCAGTAACTAATATTATCTTGGAAGGAGTAAGTTTGTCATCTGTGAGGTCAATGGGGACCTGCTGGTTAAGAAGGGAAAATGGGAATGAATGAAGGCAGGGTCTGTTTCAGTAGAAGGGATCCTCTACTCTCAGGATGTCCAGCACTTCTGGTTTGCAGGCTCGTTCCATCCCCCAAGCTGTGGGAGCCTCAGGCTTTGAGGTTTCTGAGGGCAATATCCCTGTTCAAAAACCTAATTGATTTGCAATACTTTAATGGTATTGCAGGACTTTTTTATTATTATCACAACATTGAGTGATTTACATAATTCTGCCATGCAGACCCTTATCCTCAGTGGCTACCCAGTCAAATCCAAGCATCAACAGCACTAACTTAGTGTGTTAGAGCTGGCTGAAGGAACACAGTTAAGATTGCATTAGTGATTTGAGTATTTTTACTTAAAAGAGTATCTAGAAGCCTGACTGTAAATACATATTTTGATGCAAGAAAAATACTCTGCCCCGGAGACCTTGAAATCCGGGTAGTCTGAGAAAGAATGCAACAAAATATTATCAATAATATTGAATATTATCTCTTAGAAGATAAATCCCAGAAGCACTGCTTGACCATAACTAACATAGGAAATCTGAAAAGCTATAAGGTAAAACTCTTTGTACAAGATCATTCTGCACAGTTGATGTAAACTTTTCCTAACCTGCTGGGGTTCTTAACAGTCAAAAGGAAGTTATGGCAGGGAATAGCAAGGAAATTCCATCCTGCCTGAATATCTGATAGGAGGTATAGGAAAAAAAAATCAGTAGTCTCCTCCTTTTCCCAAATAAATAAACAAAGCAGCAGAAATTGTAGGGAGCAAAAGAAAAGTAAAATCTTGGATACGTACCACTTCTGCCACTGAATTAAATGCATCTGTGTTTGCTACATCAGTCTGGTGTTAAATCATTATTTGGTGTTGGTGTTGCAGTTCACTGAAAGACTATGATATTTAACAGGGAAAGTGACCTATGAAAGAGTTTGAATACGAAGATTCCACTACGTTCATCTTGTCCTGGAAGCATAAACTAATCAGTAGTCTGTACACCTGGAATGCATTCTTCTTACGAATTTTACAGGTAACACCAGTGGAACTTGACTTGAAGCATCAAAAGCTGAAAAAAAAAAAAAAAGGATTAGGGTCGCTGATGCTGGAAAACATTTTTTTCCCAAATGCAACTTGCGAATGTAGGAAAAAAAAATGATAGCTCAGAGGAGAATTTACATGGTGTCTCTGAAAAGTGATACTGAATGTTATTAATCCACATCTGCTTTAGCAACCTTTACCTTGAAAGCCTAAAACCTAAGACAAAAATAGTGATTGCAAATGGCCACGCTGCCCCTGAGGTATACGCACATCTGTTGCATTGGATAGGATGTGTGCTTGGGGCAGCATTCAGCTCCTTCCTGAAAATATTAACCTTACACTACAGTCAAACTTAACTCCGATGGCTAAGGTAAAAGGTCACAACGTGCCTACACTTTTGGGAAGCATACCACAGGCCGTCTGCAAAAACAAGCCCATTGTCATAAACAGCTGTGAGATAGAAGTACACCACAAAGGAAACCCAGCTATGCAGATGTGGAACTCCAGATAAAGCCAACCTGAGACTTACTGTCCTGGGGCACCGTTCTATACCATGAGGATGTAGAAGAGACAACTGCTTTTGCATAGGGTGCACGAGACAGAGCTATGCAAACAGGACGGCGGGTGCTGAGCGATGCTGGAACACAGATGCCATCCCGCTGGGGAAAACAGCCAGAGCTGTCTTCTGGCCTAGGCCTGACCTACAGAAATGCTGACTTAGTTCTGGTGTGCGAACTGCCTTATGGGCATTTAGGTGTGAGCTGGGGACAACTTCAGAGTCCAACAGTTGTAAGAAAACTAAATTTTGCTCTTCTAAAGAAGTAATTTTACTAAAATATTAGCAAGGCCCTTCTACACTTCAACAAATAAGGAGTCTTTTCTCTCATTTCATAGCCTGGAAACTACACCTTCATACCTCACTGTTAAATGAGGCCAAGTCCTGTTATTCTACATATTTGGTTATGTAAAAGTGCATTCTGATTATGAAAAATAAGTCACTTCAAACAACTATAAAAAAGGCTTTATTTAAAGATTCATATCAAAAGCTTAAGTATTTGCCGCGGATGTATTAAAAACAAACAAACAAAAAAACCTTTTAATCGCGCCTCACAAAGAGCCGCTACCAGCCAGCCGCCACCACGGTCCCATCTACGTTTCATGCCGCCGCGCGCACCGCAACCCTCCCTGCCCGGCGGCCCCCTGGAGAGCAGTGAGCATGCGCAGCGCCTGGCGCGGGGCATGCCGGGACTTGTAGTCTCCGCTCGCTTGTGGCGGCTCCGGCGATTCTGCGCGTGCGCAGATCGCGCCCGACTTTGGAAAGTCGCTGCCTCAGGTTCGGCTCGGACCGGCTGCCATCTTGGCCGAGGGACGGAGGAGCTGCTACGCCGCCGTGCCCGGTGAGGGGAGTGGGCTCCGCGCCGCGAGCATGGCGGGTGGGAGGAGGCGGAGGGGGAGGAGGTACCGGCGGGGATGGGACCCCGCGGGGCAGCGCGGCGGCTTCTCCGTTCTCCTCGGCTCCGGGCGGACGCCGCGGCGGAGCCGGGGGGCGCGGGGACCCCGCGGGCGTAGGCCCGGCTGCCTGAGGGGCTCCGGCCCCACGAAGCCTCACCGAGCGGCACCGCCCTGCCGCGCTGCCCCCTCGCTGCCTGGCCGGGGGCCGGACGCAGCCGGCAGCGTCACTCCGTGTCCGCGGCGGCGGTCCCGGGACCTCTGGCCTGCCGATGGGGCTGCACGGCCCCCGGCCCTCCGACGCGCTGTGCTGCGGCGCTGCCCGGCTCCTGCCCCAGCCCGCGTTTCGTGCCCGCCTCCCCTGGCCCCGCTGTTCCCCGGCAGCGTGCGCTTCCTCTCCCCGGTCTGCCGCTACCGTCCTTCCCAGGCTCCCGGGAGCCGGGACCAGTCGCTCTACCTTCGCCCTTTCAGGGCCACGGGATCGCTCCCGGCCCGGGCTCTGCTTTCTGGCAGCCGTTCCACGTCAGGGCCCCTTCCCTTTGTGTTCAGCCCCGTCCCGTCTCTCTCGGGGTCTCGTCCAGGGAAGGCTGCTGCGGCCGCTGTGCGGAGTTCGCTGCTTTGTTTCACCGAGGTGCAGCTGTGCCATAAAGCAGCGTTTCCCAGCACGAGTGTGGCTGAAGGTTTGTGTTCCCTCTTGCTGCTGCTACCACTTTATTTTGGAAACACGTACAGGTTCTAGCTGTTAACTCTCCTGCTTCCAGATAGGGGGCTGTGACCTTGTGTGGCTATAAGAACCAAGTACGAGTGGAAGGTGGTGTCTGAAATTATGAATGCCTTTATTAGATTGGCTCTGAAATCCCCGAATTCAGCTTCTTGTGATATTTGTAATTTGTGACATTAAATTGATAAGTGAACTTAGCATCTATGTATGATGTGGGGAGAGAAAATGAAGTGAAGCAGTTGGGACATCTGTTGTCATTTGTATGGCATTCTTTACCCTTGAAGCTTCAGACAATGTCCCCAGAAAAGCTAATCTCAGGTAGAACAGAAAAAATCAGAAACAGAGTTCTCTTTTTGAAACATTTTTTTTTTAATCAGTGTTTCTCATTGCTCTTTTTGGTCTCTGTTACATTACCCCTCATCCTTTTTGCAGAGGAAAGAGAAGCATGGACTGGTATTCCTGAGAAGACAATTAGTATTGAGAGACTGTTGGCTGACAGTCGGTCCAGCTATTGCTTGCTTGAATTGACCCAAACAAATTGTAGATAAATAAGAATGAAACATCAGCTGCAATCTGTCATGTGCTCAGAGGATTTTATTGCTTTTAAAGCATCTTGTTTGAAAAACAAATTTTAATTCTTTTCCTTCTTCTTATAGTGAAAGTCCAAAGCAGTTCTAATTTAATTACAGTTATATTACTCTTTGCTACAGCTATTTAAATCCAGACTTGGTCTACTGTGCGTTCTTAGTTGTGGGTTGACTGACAGCTTTAATCACTATTCTGAATGCATTCACCTCCAAGTGATCATCAGAGTAATATGCAGCATTCTAATCTGAAGTGAATTTTCTTGTATTTAAACAAAAACCTGATGCCGTATATGTAAAAGGTGATGTTGCAGTGGAAAATAACTGAGACTTCTGAGTGCTAACTTTAAAAGCTTCTTACAGATTAAACAGTTATTTTGGGTCTTAAGAGAGATTGAGAGATTATTCATATTAATTTATTAGTTGACCAACATCACCTCATTTTGTTCACTCTATTTTTGTTCTCGTTGTAAAGTTAAGGTTTTTTTTTTTTTTTTGGTGAGACGTTTCCTGAAATACAAAGTTGTTTTGTTTCTCTGGTTGTACATTTCAAAATAGCTTGTGAGAGTGAACTACAGAGCCAATAAGGGAATAGGAAGACACGGTGTGGTGCTTCTCTTGTAGGGTTTGTTTTTCATTGTTTCTAAGAAAACTTGCCTTAGGACCGCTTGAAAACGGGGTTAAGTGAGATTGAAAAAATGTTTGATCTATTTTGTGGCATGTGCAGGAATTAAGCAATTTAATGGCATTATCAGTATCAGTCAGTGACAGCATCTAAACAAACATCTTCTGTAAATGTGAGCTGTGTAAACCAAGTAGTAAACTGACTAAATCCTGGTAAAATGCTTTCTGTGTTGCAGGAAAAACAATGACATTTCTACTTAAAAATAAAGGAAAGGATGTCGGTGGGGTTAGAGCAGGAGGAAAGCCTTGTGGAGCGCAATGCTGAAGCTTTTGGGTGTGCTGTCACTGATGCTGCTTATTGTTAAGTCTTTCTGTTTGGCTGTCTGGTTACGTTCATTTAATGTTCTGATTTTTGTCATTCTGCTCTGACTGTGTGTAACTGGAGGAACTCCTTTTTGCCTTTACAGCTAAGGAGAGTGAACACGCATGCATGACTTGGAGGAGGGCACTTGCCACGGTTCATTTCAGTAACTGTTCTTTGTTCAGCTGTAGGTGTGCTTTGAAGTGAGTGCTCACCTCAGAAGAGGAAGTAGACAAGCCAGGATTATAGTCTTGCTTGGGAGGATTGTTTGTCTAGATGTTTACTTTTTACTGTCTCATAAATTGAGTATTTTTAAAGGTTTTAGGCAATCAACTTGTTTGCGTTCTTGGGCTGTGGCATGGCTGTTACCAGAGCTAATTCTGTGCCTGTGTTTTGGAGAGGGAAGGGTAGTTTTTCTTCATCCCCTTTGCATGAAAAGTAAAGCAATAAGGACGTGAGCGTTCCGTAAGTGACTGACTTTCAGCTTTTACTTCGTCGTGCGGAGTTGCTGCAGCTGAGGGATTGATCTTATTCTTCATCAGAATTGCAAATTACACTTTACAGAAATGAAAATAATGCGACAGACAGGGAAAGAGCGTTTTAAAGTAACCAAGGCCCTGCTTCTTATGACTGCCTTTAAAGTTATGCCTGGAATTTCTGCTTTTACTATAGCAGGACTTAGAACAAACTTCCAGATAAACATCAAGGATTTTTTTTCCCCCTCTGAGGAAACATGATACTAGATGTTGTTACACTGGTTATTCAAAACTTTGTTCCTTTAAAAAAAAAAAACCAACAATGCGATCTGGCAGTATGTTAGTATGCTGTTCCTTTTTAAAAAACATTTTATGACAGTCCTCCCATTTAGGAACTGATAATGCCTGCCTTCCGCCCACCTGCCTGAGCTATTCTAAACTGCTCCTGGAAGATGCCTATTGTTTCAGTCATGAGCAGAAGTACTTACGTGTTTGCATTTAGATCGTTGATTCTGAAGTTCAGAGCTTAGATTTAAATAGTATTGTCACTGAGCAGAAGAGGCCTATTTTCTTCGGGTGGATTATTGAAGTATTACTGTGTGAAACCCTGTTTCTTATTGAGAAAAAGGAATGTTAAGTGATGTACCTTTTCTGGAGCTGTGCAGATCTCAGGCGTTAGGCTGGACAGGTTCTGGTACAGAAACTGGAACCCTCAAGAAGAGGTGGTTGATATTGACCTCTATAAAATCTTTGTCCTCTGAGCTTTTATTTATCAATCTGGGCTTTTGTCAGGGGGTGTGTTTTTTTCTCTCTTAGTATTTGCTAGGTACCTGGTAATCTTCTTGAACTTTGATATAAAGAGAAAGAAAAATCAGTTCAGGTTTAAGAGACCTTGAATAAAAAAAGACAGCATAAAGACAGAATCTACACTCTGGTTCTGATTTATTCATTACATCATGAAATGGAAAGCAATTTGCAGTGAAATATTCATCAAGAGTGTAAGTTTGTAACAGGGAGCGTGTTCGTTTACTTAAATAAGACAGGCTGTTTGATTTCTGTAGTTTCACGTGGTTGTAATGAAACTTCTGTCTGTGCAGGTCCTTCATGCACTCTGTGGGTTACTGCTGAGAATGAAGTAAAGCAGTTGCTGCCTTCTGCAACTTTGCTCCTTCCACTGCAGTGGAAAACGCTCAGGAAGGCCGAGCAGAGCTGAAGAGACACAAACAATGGATTGTTAATTTTTAACGTGCTTTTGGTCAGCATCCATCCCTAGTGCCTGCTCCTATCCTCAGACGCTTGCTGTCTTTTAATTATGTATTAATAATCATTACTCTTGCTTGACAGTTAGAGCGGTCAGATCTCCAAATTTTGATTTCTCCACCACTGGTCTCATACCCATTTGGCTGAGTTGAGACCTGTTGCTCCAAATGTGACATTTGTACTTTTCTGACACTGTAATTTTTATTCTGCCGGTGCCATGAGTTATTCTTTTGATTTATTTGCAACACAGTTAGATGGAGTGAGTTCTTTGTAAGAATTCCTCAATTTTCAAGTCGTCTTTCTTGTCAGGGCCTGAAGTCATTGCCCATTGCGTTACTGGTTACGTTCTCTTCCTATGGCTTGCCTTTACAGGTGTGCATGTGGCTATGTATTTCCTGCTGCTGTGACTGTATCATTTCAGAGTCTAGATTAAAAATTAATGATTTATATATTAAAAAATGTTAATAAGGTGATATTTAGTTTGGTCTTTAACCCAACTCGCTAACTTATGTGAAAGTGTGAGCTGCTTATTTTCACTGCTTTTACCTGAAGTCGTACTCCCTCCCTCACTGTTCAGGTGACAGCTCCTGGGCCGGTCCTGCAAGTGAAGGGTAAGGTAACTTTGCTGTATAAAGGAGTGGGGGGAAAAAAAAGAAAATTGAAGATAAAAAGTTAGTGTGGCACTGACTTGTTTGTTTAAATGTGCGTGGTTGGTGAAGCATGTGTGTTGTCAGGCATGATGCTGTCTTCAGAGATGCTGCTTCTTCCAGCTATTGGAAGGGAACAGGAATGAGGAGGGAAGTGCCAAAGGTTTAAGGAAAAAAAAAACTGGGCTACTTCATTCCCCATTGGAAAGAAGTTTCTATAGCTTTCTGACCTACATACACGGCACATGTGTTTGCAGTTTTTCACATTGTCTTAATTAGAAATTAATGGTGATGTGTGACATTTCTAACTCCATCTTAAAGTGTTCACCACGTAAAATTGCAGAGGAAATCTTACAATCAGTGGGCATTACTTCTTTGAGTAATTGGCATACTTCACTTTCTGCTTGTTAAATTGAGTTTACTAGAAAGGCATTAGAATATCTTTTTTGAATGCTACGTAAGCGTTCACACTACTAACCTCCCAGGTTCATATAAAGATGTAAAGGTTGCCTATGGAATACTGTGAAATAATAGAGCACTTATCTGTGTGAAACAAGTGCAAATGTTTGTCTTTTGCAAGTGCAGCATGCACGGTACATTACAGTGACCAATTTCCAGAGAAATGCTGCACTTGTTAAACATTTGCCTGAACCGAATCTGGTTCCACATCAAGGAATAAGCTATCACAAGACGGAGGTTTTCTCATTGTTCCTCTCTTTGTGTACCCATTGAATGAGAGTATTTATTTAACCCCTGTCCTGAAATCTAGATTAGCCAAGTGGATTGGCTCTCTGTGGAGACCTGTTGATGTTGCTGGTGGTTTATTTGGGCGTTCTCCAAAGGTTTGAAGCAGAGTCCTGTGGGGTGTGTGTAGTATGTCATTACATTTTCCTTCACCCTCCAGGAACCCTCACAACAACGAGGCTTCTATGGCATTAGTGACAATTTGGGAGCTGTTAAAGCAAAAGATAAGATGCGAGGAAAGTCTCATCGTCCTATTTGTCTGGGATATGAACGTCTGAGTAAAGAAATGACTGTCTTGATGGTGTTATTAGAGGTGAAAATGTTCTCAGACTGCTGCGTGGTGCTGAGAGCGTCCCAGTGGGCTGTGTGGGTGAGTGTGGAAGGTACCAGCAGAAGGAGACTCACAGTCAAGGGTGGACAGTGCAGGAGCTGGTAGGGAAGGGAGACTGCAGACAGTAACAGCAGGGATGAGATCTACTGGGAGTTAGATCCAGCTGTCCAGAATAGGAATTTCTTTTCTTTTTGGAATTTCACTTCATATTTTTAAAGTAGAAAATTCTGTACTTGGTATTTTATATTTCTGCTAATTCGTGCCTTGTAATCAAAAGCAGTAAGATTAGTTTTGTGCATTACGAACTAAATACAAAGTGTCTTAAAATTTAAGAGTACCATAGTCATACCTCCTCGGCTGAATAGGGCTTGAATCTGGAAGAATGCGTTTTTGATTAAAAAGGAGATTACATGGCACTGTAACCCTTTGGGGCCTGCACTTTTACTCCAGTGTGCAAGTGGCTTTTTGTTCTGCCTCCAATGCATGGGAAGGTAAGCTGTCACACATGTAGCATACTAAATGTGTTCTTGCTGAGGTATACTCCCCATGTAGAATATTTTGCCAGGGAATATCTTTGGCTATTTTAAATATTAAAAGCAATACATAAAAATGAAAACAAACCAGCAATAAAATATTATTTTGTCATTTTCAGGGATCCTAGGCTTTTTTCTTTCTTTTCTTTATTTCCCCTCAGGATTTACTGAATTGAAAGAGGTGGATGTTGGCCTAGCACTACAATTGGTGCAAGGATGGGGAAAGGCATTGGGATGGGAGGAGGAGTGTGGGGGAAGGAGCGCTGCACCTGCAGCAGTACAGGGCCGCCCTCTGCTCCCGTGACAACTGTGAGATCTATGTCCTCATTGCTCTGATGCTACAGTTCCTTTACACAGAGAAATTTTAGTTTTAGGAGACATTTCTAAGCTACATTTATATTCATATTGTATTCCTATAGTGTGCTGATGGATTCCCTTCAAATTGAACGATACCATTAATGTTTGTTGTTAGCATGTGGTCCTTGGTTTTTTTTTAAAGTATAATTGTCAGTTCTTCATGCAAAAAATCTAGGCTGTAAAGACTAAAACCTTCATTCAGCAATTTTATTTATTACTGAATTGATTACTTAAATATTTTAACTTCTGCAGTCTCTTGTGTAACCCAAGATTTCAGAAGATAAATCTGCTTTATCTTTGATGGTTTTAGAGCAGCCGCACAAAAAAGATAACTTAGATGGATGGGAGTGCTGGCAATATTGAAGTAATGGTGCAGTTCTAAGCCGCCTTCTTTTATAGTTTGTTTTATTTTTCAGGGAGGCAGGAGCTGGGATGTAGCAAACGGTTGCATTTGGAGATGTAGCTTTGGGATGGTTGTGTTGGTTCTTTCACGTCATCTGGGCAGTGGCGAAGATTTCTAGGAAGCAGGTTGCGGACCTTGGTTGCAGTTAAATAGCAAGAACATGATTCTTCCAGAACTCAAGTTTTTAAAAAAAGAAGAGAATTTCAGCTACCTCAGTGTTTGCTTAAATCTTCTCAAAATTTGTACAGGAATTATCATTTCCTTCATATCTTTCTGATTTGTGTGATTCACACTTTATAGACTGGTAAGTTGGAACCTTTGTTTCTACCTGGCTCTGAATTTAGCCCCTAGAAACATTATTTCATCTTGTTGCAAATAGTAGATTTCAAGTTGCAGTTTCTTCAGTTGATTATAATGCTTCAGAATATTGACAGATGCAGTTTTTGCAGTGTGTGTGTGTGCACCATGGGAGCTAGCTAACTGGCTGCAGTAGTACACTCTTGTTGTTACAGCTCAGTTTCTCAGGAGGAGCTGCATTCTGCTCCGTCTCATTTGCTGGAGCACTTAAAGCAGCAAGTGATGGAACTTTCTTCTTCAAGAGATTTCAAATATTAGGCAAATTTCAGGTTTGTCATTGTGTCGGTAGTGGTAGGGGGTGATTCATCATTTCTTTGATGATCCTTGCCAGGTGGAAATGCAGATCTATGCAGTCTGTTTTGATTCAGTTCATAGCTCGGATACCTACACTGATGAGCTACCAGATATGTTCAGCAAGGAAGCTGATGTCAGGCGATACCATTTGCCATGTTGTTTCTCCCGAAGCCTCCGTGGCCCTCGTTACTCATGTTCTTGAGAGCAAATAAGCTAATGCGTATCTGGGCCTCTCTTGGCTGCTCTACCCCCAGAAGGGTATCTTCACGTGTTATGTTCTTCATTAAAATCCACAGAACTGTATAGAGCGACTCTAAAACCATCTGTGAAGCATGCTGTACAGGTTTGTGCAGAACACACCTACATTAATCTAAACAAGAATCTTTACAGTCTGCTTTACTTTTTTAAGAAGACGGCCTGCTGTGTTTGAGTCCTTCAAGCTGCAAGATATAGTTTTGATTCTGGGTTTATAGACACAAGTATACGGCAGCCTTTAGAAAAACACTGCTTTTTAAAACAATTGGAAGTTGTCGTACTTAGTAATGATTACAGATAAGAGCATAATTTAATGGTCATATTTTGTTTTCTCAATCATTCTCCAGGAGTTAAAACCTTCTGGTAGGTTTGTTTGAGTAAGGATGTGTGAACCAATGGTAATTAAGTATAATGCTGAGAGTGGAATAGGGAGATACATTGAAGCAAGTGCTGAGCTGTAAAGGGGAAAAACTAACAACCAGAAGTTACAAAATCCCCTGTAGATGCTGTCTTCTGCTGTTAGAAACTGAATTTGTAACTGCTTCTAGAGCAACTTGTTTAAAAGCTGCAAGGTGAGTTGTGAACCAAAAGGTGGTCATCTTGGATTTTGTTGTACTGTGGGAGTTCATTATAAAGAGATCTTTTATAATGTTTGGATTCAAATTTATATTTCAAATACATTCATAAATAGCTGTAATGCAAAAAAAAAAAAGTTTTCTTCTGATGCCAAATCACAAAATAACCTGTCAAAATTGTTAGAGCTGTAGAGATGTTCCAACATACCAACTGATAATTGCCTTTCTATGTCTCCATCCCCATGAGCATTCAGATGCTTTCAGCAGTGTTTCTACAGTCTGCTCACGAGAGTTAATCATTTCATCCTTGTAACTGAATAATAGCATATAGCTGTAATGTAAACTGCAACGCTGAGTAGGTACTTCTGTAATAATGAGCTAGGGTTGGTAAATGTGTGCGCTGGGAACTGGAAGTGAGTGAAAATTGTTGTAACCATAAAGCTAGACTGGTAGAAGAGCACATTGATGTGAGTTTGTCAGCTTAGTATGCAGCTGTGTTATACCTGTGTCATCGTATTACCTGTATACAACACTGGGACTTGGCAGCATAGTTTTGATGATTTTCCTTTCAGAAATGAAACTGCATTACCGTTTTTTTTCCCCACGGAGGTTTGGATTAATTTGGATACCCAAGATGAACTTTTAGAAACTGTTAGAACATCAATACCCAATACCCTGTGAGTGAATCTGCAACCCAAATTAGTCACACACGGTATTTTTTAATGCTAACTAGAGTAATTAATTTGATTGAAATTGCTGGAGAGATTGGAACACAGGCACTGTAGATTCATGAAAGAGATGCAGAGCAAGATATGGATTAACAGTTCAGATTGGCTCTGGAAAGTTATCACAATGTGAATTAAAATGAAGGAAATTCTTAAAGGTACAGTCAGTTGGATGCTTGCCAACAACAAATTAAAATATCTTTTTGAGTAAACGGAGTTTCAGCCATGAGACTTAATCACTTCCCCATCTCTGATGTAATATAAGTAATGAAGGGATACCACAGGTTCCAAGACAGTCATAGGTGAGGGTTTTATGAGGTTTCTTATCAGTGCAAAAGCAAATTAAAATAACCCAGGAACACAGTGTGCATGTAAAGTGTACAGTTGCATTCTTTCTGTGGGGACAATTGAACTTGGCTTTGCTTTTTGTGTGTTTTTCAATCTCACGGTACCTGATTGTTGTTAATTGAACCTAGTGAACTCTTTGGTATGTTTGGTCTTAGATATTTTGTGGAAGGCTGACTTGAACTGCATTGTTTTGATCTTTTTCATGTTGATCAGCGAAAAGATAAATGAAAGTGGTTTCTAAAAGTGAGAATAAGCACCCCCTGTAGGCTTACGCACCGCATTTCAATACAGGCCTTATGAAAAGCTGGAGAAACTAAAGTAGATCATAGAGCCATAGAATTTCCCAAGTTGGAAGGGACCTACAAGGACCACGAAGACCAGCCCCGGCTCTGTGCAGCACCACCCCAACCCAAACCCTACGGCTGAGAGCGGTGTCCCAGTGCTCCCTGAGCTCCAGCAGGGAGCTCACCACCAGCTCAGATGCTTATACTCACTGATGAAGCTCCCCCCTGAGCTTTTCTATTACCAGGCTTAACAAAGCCTGTTCTCAGCTGCCCCCCTCTTCATAGGTTCCCAGCTCTTCTCCATCTCTGTGGCCCTTTGCTGGGCCCACTCCAGTCCATCTGTGTGTCTCTTGATTTGGGCAGCCTGGCAGCAGGCTCACGGCTGATGTGGTCTCACCGGTGCTGACTACAGGGGAAGGACCACCTTGAAGGATCATCATCATAGTGAAGCTCTTCTTAATACAGTCCAGCATGCTGTTTATCTTTGCTGCAAGAGAGGACTGCTATTTCATGTTCAGCAGCACCAGTGTCTTCTGCAATGCTGCTTTCCAGCCAGCTGGCCCCCAGCCTTTATTTGTGCATGGGTTTATTCTTCTCCAGGTGCAGAATTTTATGCTTCTCATTGTTGAATTTCTTGAAGTTTCTGTCTGCACACCTCTCTAGCCTAGGTTCTCTCTAGGTCCCTCTGAGTGGTAGCAACACATCTGATATATTAGCCACTCTTCCTGACTTTGTACCATCAGCATATTTGCTGAGAGTGTGCTTGGTCCCATTGTCCAGAAAATGAAATAAATTAAACAGTGTCAGCCACAAATATACCCCTGGGGTACGCAGCTAGTGACTGACCTGCAGCTGGACTTGGTACCAAGGATTGCAGCCTTTTGGGTGTCACAGTGCAGAAGCCTGCCAGGTTGTTTGAACATGATTTCCCTGTTCCTTTCTTGTCCTTAGTATGTTTGGAAATGGCTCCTGTGAGCATTTGTTCCCTGACCTTCCCAGGGACTGCAATGAGGCAGACCAGCCTGTGATGTCCTGGCTGCACCTTGGGAGGGTGTTGGAGTAGATGACCTCCAGAGTTCCTCTCCAGCCTAAATCATTCTGTGATACTATGAAAAACATTTGGGAGGAAATCAGAAAGTGGTTCAGAGAAGTATGTTCTAAGTTAGCCTTCTCTTTCAGTAGCGTATTTTTATTTGCATTGTTTTCAGATCATTTTTAGTTAAAGTGTTTTCTTTTTTTTAAAAAAAACAACACAATACTGGAGAACAAAAACACATGTAGGAAGGTTCTGAGAGATGAGATCTGGATGCTGCTTTGTAGTTATTTAGACTATGTTGAGAAATGTCTGGGACTAAAACCAAGTAGACTTGTCTTCGCAGCCAGTGGGAAGTGTTTGCACAAGGCTTTGTGCCACTACTTTAAAGGCACTGACTGTTCTGCATATGTTGTCTTCCTGTCCATAATTTTCTGGGCACGTAATTGGCAAAATTTTGTTACCTATCTTATATTCTGAAAAGTATTTTCTTAAATTCTGTTCATTTGGTTTATGTGAAATAACATTTTATCCTTGAATATCTTTGTTTTAAATATCGAAGTGTTAATTTGTGTTTTTCCTGGCTGTTACTCCTTTCATTCCAGTAATATTGTTAAAGCTGCGAGAAGCCATGTAAGGCAGAGGTGATGCGACACGTCTCTTTCAGGCAATAGTTAATAGACTTAAAGGAAGAAAATTGCGTAAAGAGGGAAAAATAACTTAGTTTTGACTTAATATTTTTGTTCTAGGTGATCACATTAAGATGATTTATTTGCCCTAATTAATAATTAAATACCACGGGTAACTAGCTTCTGGCCTGTAGGTTTGTGTGACCATCTCTTCTTGCCACTGTGTCGCCTAGCTAAAGCAGTGATGAACGGAGGCTTCCAGATGAATTCTTCTCTAGCCAAAGGCAGGAGGAGACTGAGTAGAGTTCTTCAGAAAAACTGTTTTTAATGCTTTCAAGGTAAGGTCCAAAATAACTTCCTGCTGACACTAACGTTGGTGCTTGGCTGAGTTGCTCAAGGCTGGGTTTTGCTTTGTGGGAGGATCTGCTGAGCCTCTGAGCCAACTGCAGATTAAAGGTAATTGCAGGGCGAAATGAGATTATGGAGGGCAGTTAACGAGAACTATTGCTGCTTTTGGAAACTCTGTGTTTTGTAATTATCCTGAACTTCAGTGCTTTCTTTGCTCAAAGTTGTCATTTGCTGTGAAGTTTATTTAAAGTAATGTCAAGAAACATAGCCATAGAATTACCAAACAGTTGTCTGTATTTCTAGACGGGTTATGATCTTACTTAGGTGAACTGTAAGCAAGGCTGTATGTTGTAGAACAGAGTGTTTATGAAACAGTGGCAGTCCAGAGCCAGCCTCAGTACTTCCAACTTCTTGTGCCTGCCCAGCTCTTGTCTGGCAGGGCAGTGTGAGAAGCTGGGATGTCCTTGGCTCTGTGCAGCACTACTCAGCAATAACTAAAACAGTGTGTTATCACCAGCAGGTTGCAAATCCAAAACAGCACGGTAGCAGTTCCTGTAAGGAAAATTAACTCTATCCCTGCCCAAAGCCATACTTTGTCAGCTTGCTGCGGGGCTTAAGGGACTGCTTGCAACTGTCAGGGCACACTGACTGCTTTTCCCCAGGGAAAGGTATCTTCCAGAGCTGCTGCTGGAAAGTGGTGTTTATACTTTCTAGATATCTTTGGGTTGGAAATTGGAAATCTAATGCTATTTTCTTATAAATTAAGAAATATAAACATGCTTTGTCCATTAGGGTTTTGTTGATGCATATCTGTAGATGGTATTTGAATTCATTTTGTAACCATCTTTACCTCCTCTCTGAGGAAGGATGTCCATGGAGTTACAGCACTGATTTATTTTGAGAGCTGTATTTCCACAAAACTCCATGTAGGAGATGGTTCGCAGTGCGTGGAAGTGGAAGAATTAAAAGGAAAAACTGTAATTAATTTCTATAAGACTTGAGAGTTCTGATTGTTAGGACTCGATTGATGCCTTTTCATTGTATTTGTAATAACAGTCTACAAAATAAATTGTGTAACTTGAGATGAACCTAGTGATTTGGAGGTGCCTTCCTGTGATGGAGAGATGCTGCTCATTCGGAGAGCTTGGCTCGCTGTATGCAGTTGGTGACCCCCAGTTCCAGATCCTTCAGCTCTTTCAGTGCAGCAGCCCTGACACTGTCAGTTCGTGGGCTTCAGTTACGAGTTTAATTCTCATATTGGATGCAGACTGCCTTTAAACCACACTAAAAAGCCTATGATGCAACAAAATGGCACGCACTCCTGGTAGACCAGCTGCTGTGGAGACAGATTTGGGGCTGAATTTTATTACTCAGATAAGTTAAATAAAAATGTTCTATGGTCATATGCTTAGAGATTTTGTTTCTCCATAAACTGAAGTCAACAAACAGTAACTTAAAAATCATGACACAGAGTAGGCTTGCTGAAAATAGCTTTGCCCATCATGAAGTGGTTAGAAGATCACAAACCCTTATAAAGAAATTCTACTTTGCACACGTATAACCAGCCCACAATAACACTTGAGTGCTCTGGGACTTAAAAGGAAAAGGTTGAATGTCAGATTGCGTGAATGAAAATGGCAACTCCAGCATAGCGTTGTGGTCTGTTTTCTTTTCAATTTTTGATGGTTAGAAAGATACAGTTTCATCGTCTCCTCCTCAGCCTTGCTGGTAACAGCTTGGTACTCTCTACTGTGGGTTGCTGGCCTTGCTAAGCTGAACACATCTTGTTTTCCAACTATGGTATTTAGGAACCAGCTGTTTTAGGAGCAGCTTTTTCTAAGGTTACAGAAAGGAACCAGTTTTAGCTTAGTGGATTGCATGTATGAATTATTGTTTCTCCGTGGAATGGATTGTCCCATGACAAGAAAACAGCTGAAATAAAAATAGGCTATCTCTTTGTTTTCACAAATGGTTTTGATTACCTTGTGCAGCTCTCTGCAGTGGCTTTTTCTTTTTTTGCCAGGCTTTTTGGAATCAAGCAAAAGGCACGTGTGCATGTTCATGCACACTTCTGCTGTTTTTCTTTTCCATTTTGTGAACGTATGTTAGAAGTCAGTTAAAGCGAACGTCCTTTTAGTTAGGAAGGAAATTGAGTGGTGAGCGATGAGAGTTGCAGCAAAGCCTGTTTTGTGCCATGTGTCCTGCCTGCTACTTCTGGTCAGTTCCAAGAACAGCTGATGGTTGGGGAACTGCCAGTGTACTGAAAGTGGAAACACCTATTGCATTATGTTACTTTTCCTTTCAGTTTTTATGTTCCTGTGCTGTTTCTTCATGTCTTTTATCCAGTTCTCTTATTTGGTGTCAAATACTACATGTACTGTAGAAAAGTCGTATGAAAATTTTCTACTGAGATGTGGGTTATACAAGTAGGACTTTGCATGGAAATGCTAATGAATGAATTCTTTGTAGTTTTGATGCAAGGCTTTGTTTTGGGAAGGCTGAAGGCAGTTCAGTTTGGATTGCAGGCAGTGTCGTTGGAGGCATTTTTCTCTGCAGACTGAAGTTGATGGACCAGTTTTTCTGATCTGCGGGGTTTGCATAAGAGCACCAGTTATCCCTGGTCTTGAGGTAAAAGCTATAGTGTGACTGCGTGTCTGCCCACAATGCTTCCAGATTTCTTTTGTTATTCCTTGGGCTATCTCTTTGTTTTGATAGCCAAGTTAAATACTTCCAACTTAAAAGCTTTGGGTTCAGAGAAATTTCGCGTGTTCAATTCCCTTTAGAAAAGGAAATGAAGGTAGCTATTTGGAAAAATGAAATCAGCCTTGAGGATCAGTCTTGTGTAAATAATTGTGGGAGTGTTTTTAGGAAAGCATTTTAAGGCTGTTAGTAGTTCCTTGGTCTTTGCTGCTGTGATGTCTAATCTGTTTGTGATACAGTAGAGCCATCTTTTGATCCTATTCTAAGATATCAATATGGTTATCTCATTATTGTTCGCTGCTGTGTATGGGGTTGTGGGAAATTACTGTAACAAGGCCCAGAGTGAGACCTTATGGATGGAAGGGTGCTGTAGGCTTTGAAAATCTCAAATTAGTTCTCCTCACGTGTGCTTGCTTTCTCACAGATCTCAGTTACCCTGTCACACTCATGTACTGGCAAGCAGCAGGGCGTTCTGCGTGTTAGGTGGTTGCACAGCATCTCCTGTGTGCAGCACTAAGTGGAACTGCCTGCTTCTGTCAACTGTTCATCATGCCTGGAGTCCCTTTGGTGACAAACTACCTTTTTTCTAATTTATACGTGTATATTTCCATTACTTCTTTGTTCATACCAATTTTAATATCACTGTTACAATTCTCTACAAGGTATGTTTATTAGTAGAAAAACACTGAATGGAAAGATTCAGTGAAGGGCAGTTATCTCGAATAGATTTAGAAAATCTCACAAAATACAACTTGACTCCTTGATTTAAAGGGGATGTGACTTCTGACTGTACTGTGGTGCTTTGGAACAAAGCAGAAACGGTTGTATGTAAGCAGATATAACAAGTGGTTCTGGTTTGCATTGTGTAAATGAATTATGTTGGAAAATTATGAATTACTTGCATACATGACTAACACAACATAATGAATAGTTTCTACTTTACTATCAAGGATTTCTCATTAACCAGTCCATAGCAAGGAAAGGAAAGAAGTTGGATATCTCTTCTGTGTTTCATGGGTTATGTATCTTTACCACAGCTTCCAAGGTTGTGTCACTTAAGTTGTTTCCCAAGCTAATTAGTGTGTTTCCCTCAGAAATAGATTTTTAGCTAGTACATTGCCTTTGAGCGTGCACGTCACTCATCTTGCTAGAAAAGCTGCCTGTATGTTAGCTTTGTGAATAGCTGAACTGAGTTAAACACAGCAAAATGGAGTGGTGCCTGTAGTGCTGGCTGTAATCAGATGAGCACCATTACTGGCAGCAGGGGAACGACACGGGGAGAGCTGCTGAGCACAACACAGCAGTCTGAGTTAAGTGTCTCAGGGAAGTAAACTGTTTGACCAGTCCATGTTACCTGTCCTTTCTTTACAGTGAGATCCCAGGTTGAGCTTCTGTTTCATCTCTCAAAGGGAAATAGAAGCAACTGTTCTACCACCAATTTCAGAATGTCCCGTAATTTACTGACAGTGACAAGGTCCTCTCAGAGCCTTCTCTTCAACAGGAGGACTTACTTTTAGCAGAGATGCTCCTGTTCTTCCTGCAGCTTGGTTGCCATCCACTGGGCTCTCTTCAGTGTGTCCAGGTCTCTGTTGTACTGGGAAGCCCAACCCTCAACGTTGACCTCATCAAGGATGAGCTGAGGGAGTAGGATGATGACCTCCAGCTGCTGGCAACACTTCTCCTAAAGCAGTTTGGGGAAAAGTGATTGCCAGTGAGAACTGAGGCAGAAGAGTTGTGGAGCGCCTCAGCCTTCTTTCCCCACCAGCACATTCCATCCCTGTACTGTCCCAGGTGAGACCAGGCTACCTGCTCAGAAGCAGGGCCTGGTGCAGTGCCATACATGGTCTCTGACTCCTAGCTGCTCTTGTCGGACCCAGCTCAGCCATTCCACATCCCCAGCGTCCGTGATGACTGGACCTAGCTGCTCCTGTTGTGCTCCCAGCACCAGAAGAAGTTGCAGATTCTCTGGTGGGGGGACTGGGAGGGCCTGTGCTTCATGTGCCTCGGTGAGATGCTCCAGGACCGATAGGCTGACGTTCTTTCCCACTGCTGCCTGGTCTGCTGGAACCTTCCCTGGGGCTGATGTGTCAAGGTGCCGTCTGCAGACTGTGGCATAAGGCTCAGGGGGGTGGTGGTGGTGGTGCCCAGCCTTGATGTTGGTGGTTTGGGGATGTACATTTTCTTTCATCGCCTTTTTCTGGCCAGCATACTTGTGGAAGCCCTTCTTATTTGTCTTCATGTTCCTTGTCAAAGTCACCTCCAAGTGTGCTTTGGAGAACATTGCTGGTTCAGGGCCTTTTTCTGCAGTTGCTTTCCAGCTGGGTGCTCCCTGCATGAAACAGCCAGAAACTAGCTCCTTTTTGCTAGGCCCGTGTTCCTTGAGAACTCCACCAGGACGTGCTCACTGCAGCCCAGGCCAACTCTAATCTGAATCTCTTTGCTGAGCTCATCTGAACTGGTGAGCACCAGGTCCCATCACACTTCTCGTCTGGTTGGTTTGTCTGATGGCTGAGGAGCAAAGCTGTGTTCTGCTGTTAAAACTCTCTTTGTTTCCATTCCTTTTATAAATATCCCACAATGTAAACCTCAGAGTTGCTTCCTTTTCCAGCCTGCACTCAGCACTGTTATAATCTGTCTGTTTTTTCTTCCTAGTTGATTACTCAGCATTTTCTTTCTGTATGTCATCTTGCTTGGGCATAACTTACCATGTCCTTAGAACTTATTTTAAGGAAAAGCCAAGAAAAATGTAAAAAAAAAAAACAAAAACCAAAAAAAAAAACCAAACAGCTTTGTGAAACCACTTCTTGAAACTTGAAATTTTCAAATACCTACAAAGTTACAAAGCAAGAAGTTGCCAAACTAGCTGGTTTTGCTTAGCCTTACTGGGAAATTGTAAGTAACGTTTGAGAGAAAAGAACCTTTCCAGCATATGACAGCCTGCAATTAAATAGAGGTTTCAGTGTTTTAGGAGAAAGGGAGAAAGTGCGTATTAATTTCTTACACAGAAAAAATGTACAGTATTAACACAAACACGTCACAATATTGTCTGTGAAATACAGGGTCTTATCTCGTATGGATATATTACTCAGGTGCCCATTATTAAAAAAAAAAAAACAAACCCAAAACACAACTGTCATAAAAGCAACTTACTTTATACACAGTTTTTTAAATGAACAATTCTTATAGCTGAGACTTTTCTAAAATCTTGTATTCCAGTGTACGCAGGTTTTCAAAACTATTGGTAACATCAGTATGTTAAAGAAATGTTTTCATTATTGCAGATCTTTTTACTGGATCGTGGAAATAGCAAATTCACTTTGAATCAGAGTGCCTCTGAAATGTAGTGCAGTCTATGCTCTTAAAAGTAATTACTAAACAAACAGAAGTTTTCCAGCAGCAGCCTGTGCAATTATTTCAGTTTTTTTAATTATAATGAGTGTGTGCCAACATATTTTCAAAGCTATGCATGTATAATAGACACTGGATTTCATTCTCACCCATTGTCTTCTGTGCTTTCAAATAAATGTGAAATAAAAATTACCTTTTAAAGCAAGTCTATCCTTTAATAAATGAATCCCATCCATGAATGAAGGTCCCACAGGTTAAACTAGTCTGGTCCTCTAAGGGCTTTCTAGCCTTTGCTAGCATTTTTTCTGCTATTAATACCTGCTGGATTTGTAGGGTAAGAAACTCATTCTTTTTTTCTTTCCTTGCTTTGCTTCAGCCATGAACTCAACGCTGCTTTTCTTTCTGTTCTTTCTCATGATTTGTTAAAAGAAAAATAAGGCCCTGCTCACTTTGCGTCTATTTTCTGAACCTGCTGGTAGTGTCTGGCCTGTCTCCTAGGATTTCTGCTTTTTTTTCTGCACCACTCACATGCAAGAAAAAAGTTCAGTGATGAACTTAGCTGGCGTGGATTAAAATACCGCTGAGGATGATGCAATTTGCCCTACAAGCACACCATGCCGTAGGGGAGGCTTTGGAGAAGGCGCTGTGGTTAGGGTGGAAATTCAGAGAGAGCGGAGTCCCAGATGCACGTGAGGACCAGATGTCTGACTGCAGAGTGGATCTGTTCGAAGCCATGCCGGTGCCGACTCGTCTGAGCGCAAGCAGTGAGAGCGGTCCTTTTGCAGCTGAACGTAGCTGAACGTAACCGCAGCTTGTCTTGCTAGGATGCTGTTAAATGCACAAAAATGCTCTTGCTGTTTGTATGTGGTGACAAGTGTCCATGACACTTAGTGCTTTTTGTCTTCTCTGTTTTCTTTTTACCGTGAGCTAAATGAATTCTGAGTGTGTGCTTTTTTTTTTTTTACTGCTCTCTTCAAAACAGAGACAACGCATTTTTTTCATTGAGCAGTAGAAGCATCAGGTAGTTATTAACCTGATAAAAACCTAATGAAATCTGGCTTGAATCATATTAACATTAGATTAGTTTTGTTGAGATGTGAAGTGTGTCAATAGAGTGCATTAGGAGCAGATCACTCCGTAGAGGGGCAGTGTGAAATGGCTGCAGGAAAGGACGAGGGCAGGATCAGCTCCTGGCTGGAGCGGTTCCAGGTCAGGGCTGGGAGGAAACTATAGCTCCGTGTTCTCTGGGTACAGGCCCTGCTTGTCAGATCCTGGTTGTGTTCTTTTCTTCATGTCACCATCCCTATTCCAGCCAGCTCGCCCTTCTGAAGGGGAAGTGCAAACTTCTGAAGTGAGCGTTGGCCCATGCATCTACTGCTGCGTTCACTGGAAGCTTTCTTCAAACGATAACAATTCCCAGTTCATTGTGAATGCACATGCACAAAAGAAACATGATGAAAGCTGTCTTTCATCTCTTGGAATACAGCAGAAAATTCTGGGCTGCTTAAAATTGAAGTTTGTCAGATGGTTTAAAATCAACAAGTGCATAGTTCAGTGCAGCTGGGACCAGTGCAGCATAAGTTATCCACGTGTTACTTTAGCATGTTGCAAAGGTAAATGTATCTGGGAGGATATGTGTAGCCATCAAAGTGCTTTGGACAAGCGTTTGAGTGGTTATTTATACTGACAGAAAATATTAATTCCTTGTTATGTGATACTTAATCTTTTTATGCACTAAGTAATTTGTGTGGGTGTGTTCATCTCTTATGGAATTGAAGCTTATGTGATTGTGCTCTTGAATGCCTGCTACCTGCCTTTCTTCTCTGCTGCAGCTTTTGAACCTTTCAACAAATGCTCCCAAATTTCAAGCTCTGGCAGACTTCCTGGAAATGGGTAGCTGCATGCGGGTGAAAAAATGGCAATATGAGCTTATTATAATTTAACAAAAATAAAAACGAAGCCAAACATTTATGAAGACACGTAATTTCCTACTGCACGTAAAAGGTTTGAGTAGACATTCTCAGATTGTCTGGAATTGATTATTTTCAATTTGTGGAAATACGTGGGTTGCAATATCATGAATGATATTTTTGTTAATTAGCTGATGATTTATAACACAGTTTGGAAGCAGTCATTATGTTCCTTTCTTGAAGTGCATGGCAGTCACAGTGCTTGTTGGCAGCCGTTATTTCATGCCTACCTGCTCACATCCAGGTGCTTTAATAGAGACATTCACTCCTTTCAGAACCCTCACTACTGCCCCTAGTGTAATAAAACAAAATGAAAATATTTGTATAATTATTCAAGATGGTAGTTTTTATTTTGTGGTTGTGTTATATATCTCCCTAGGCTGGTTTTCGAGCTCAAAGGTTGTGCAGTTGCCATTAAAAATTGCTGCTCGTACACTAGTTTCTTGACTAGTGGATTCTGGATTGTGTGCCTCATTGGTACATAAACAAAGAGGAGATAGATAAATGCCAAAAAATAAGTTTAAATATAGACAGCAACAGGATGTGACATATGTTAGGCAAACTTTTGCAATGATGGGCAGACTTTAGAATTTCTTCGTGCTCCTTCAGTGTTGTTCTTCAATCGTCATGGGTTTAGTTTAAATAATGTATTTGGGCCTCATCTCCTGAGGAAAATGAGGAACCTATAATCATTCCGTTCTGCTCTCGCCTTTTCCTTTATGCCACCGTGCGCGGTGTGCTACTTGCTCATCCAGTCCAGCTAAAAGTTGATGGTATCGAAGGCTATTACATTTCTACAAGGTGTGACAAATCTGGATCAAGTGCATGCACGTGTGGCAGGTAGGGCACTGACATGGGAGCCCCGCTGAGAGAAGGCTGCAGTGAGAGCTGAGTGCTTATTGCTGGTGCCATGGCTGGCGGTGCAGGCACGTGGCCTGGGGCAGCGTTGTACTCACTGGGGCTGTTGCAGCTCAACTTGGGCAGCAGAAGGGGCTTGGGGGTCAGCATGTCCGTGAACATCAGAAGAGAAGCGGGGCTATTGAGCTCACCCACTCTCAGATCCAAGACATGCCAGCTGGCTGGACGCCCTGTCCTGTGGGCTGTTTTTCCCTTCCTTGTGTAAATATTGAAGCTTATAGACTTTAGCAAACATGCAATAAAATAAGACTATCCAACTTGATTGTCTGAACAGTAATTAGAAACCTTATGGCAGCTGAGAGAGCTAAACTCTGTATAACATGGTTTCTTTTTTTTCTTTTTTAAATACTGGGAGGCAATAGGTTCCTGAATCGTGACTTGAGCTGGTCAGTAAGAGCTGCAGGTCTGGCTGTGTAAGTGCTAGCACGTACATGTGCTAACTCAAATGGATTCAAGTGTGTGCAGGATGGTCATTTCTGACGGGATTAAGCTGATCGATTTTTTTCTCTATGTTCTCAGTGAGAATGATTGAATATTAATACAGTAATTTTAATGAGTGTATTTTGCAGGCTTAGAAATGAAAATAAGCTTTAACGTGTGCTTCTGCTGTACGTGCTTACTGTGTGATTTCAAAGGTAAATTAATCCTCACCTTCAGGAATTGTGTTTGTATTATGTGCAGTGTTATTTCTGCAGGTGGAAAACAGCGTTTCTGTAAATGCAGGCTCCTTTGGGCTGCCGAGGATGGCTGTGTTGGGCTGGATGCTTCATTCTGCTGCTTTCTTAAAGCACAAAGCTTACCTAGCACGTCTTGGCAGAACTCATCACAGGATCAGGCTTAAGAGTTGTCCTCTAAAGTCTTGTGAATTTAGATCACTTCTAAAATACTTCTCTTAAAAACATTTCTCCCGTTGCAAGATTTAGATTTGTGTGGTTCGCATCTGGAATCTAGTAATTAAAAGCACTGAACTCCACTGATAATATGATCTATTTGAGCAAGTTGGCAGCTCTTTTTGGTGGTGTGGCTTACACGTGTGCCTGCAAGCTGCAGCAAGCAAGAGCTTTTCTTATGTTCACTCTTGAAATACCTCTGTGGAATTATCAGTTTCACAGTAATCACTGTATATAGACTTTCGCTTTGCACCGCAGCTTCAGAAAAGGAACTTGTGTTACTCAAATGTGGTCTCCTTTCACAAATTCTGTTTTGCACAGGGTGTAGAGAAGGTTTAGACTGCTTGTGGTAATATCAGTTGGGAAGACCACAAGTCTAGCGTTTTGCCCTTCAGATGGAGCCATGAGCAGCTTCAGCTAACATTACTTTCCTTGTTGGCAAGAGCACTGTGTGCAGCAAATGCCCTGGTCCGTGCTGCTCACAGTGCTCAGGGACCCAGGTCTGGAGGCTGAGCAGAGGTGAGCAGCAGAGGGAGCTGTGATGGACACGTGGGTGCATGAGTGGTTTTGACCAAAGGAGACAGTGAGGAGTTGGCACGGGGAGGGGCTGTGACACGGAGAGGTTGCAGTGAGAAGTCTGGACAAGGATATCGGGATACTTCAAAGCAATCTCTATCTGAATATAATAGCACACTATTTAATTAGTAAACATCAAAGCTATGTGATGCATATTGGCCCCTATCTCCTTCCCCATCCTTGAAAACCAAATAGAGGATGGAGTACGTGAGTTCTAAGAGTAGTAGGAATAGCAGTTTGCTTTAATGCCATTTGCAGAGGGTGCTGGGAGGGTCAGGCGAGCATGGCTGTGCGGAGAGGGAAGGCTTGGCCAGGGTGTCTCATCCTCTTCCAGAAGCAGTGTTTCCTCTTCAGCATTTTGGAATTACAGCCCTGGGCTGTATCCTCAGTCTGATCAAATAGAGACAAAAGACTTAGAGATTCAGGTTTCTTTAAACTCACTCTCGAATTTAATAATTTCCTTCTTCTGTGCTTGTGGATTTGTTTGATAGCTTTTTTGGTGTTTCAAACAGTAGTAACTTCTTACCCCAGGACTTAGGACGTCAATAAAGGCAACATTTTCTGACAGAAGAGTAAACACTGGTAAGATAAAAACATTGTTCACAGGCAGCTGGTGGGCACATTGAGGAGGCAAGATCAAAAGACCTTGTTGGTCAGGACGTGAATGCTTACAGATCTTGTTGTGGTGAAGACTAAGCCCTTCGTGAACTGTGTTTGGTACTTCAGGAAAGGGAAGGAAACTAGAAGGAGAATGAGTATGGCAGTTTTGTTTGCAGCATAATGTATCTACACATCAAAAAAATAGATAAAAAGAAATCATTTTTGAGTTTCTGAGAACTGAAATGTTGATGCTCTCTTCATCAGATTCAAGATCCAGCCCATATTATGGCTGGCGCTGGATCCAAGTCAGGATCACCTGGTGGGTTGCCTATGAAATCACAGCTTCAGATCACCGGTAAGTTGTTTGGAATTATATATCTTTTCAAATCAAAAACATAAAAGGAAAAGTTTTTGTTTGTTTTTCTCCTAGCAATTGAAGACTAATTATAGTAGCATGTTGCATTTCAGCAAGCTTTTAGTAAAACAAAGCCCAAGAAAAGTAGCAAAATAAAACTGATGGTGTAACAAAATCATGACTTAGAAGAAATATTTAGGATTTTATCAAAATGTGTTTTGAAATGATACTTTTTTGTGTAAAGAATGAAGAAATGAATAATTACTTTTTGAATAGTGTGTCAATTGTAGGGAACAGTTCTCTTTGAAATGTTACAACGTAATACAGTACTGCTTTCTGTTGCTACCACCTGGCACAGCATCGAATCTTAACAATTTCACATAATCTTTTTTACATCTCAAACTAAGTGAATTTGCACTACTGTTTATTACATTTAATTTCTTTGTTAAACCGTTTCACAGCCACCATAGTAAAAGAATGTTTAACAAGTCTTGATGAGAATGTTACTGTAATTGAGGACCTGTAGATTGCATAGGAACGGATTTACATGGCCGTGCTTGGTTTTTGTAGTGCCATACCAGCAGAACAACTGTTGAAACTTAGCAGGTTTTTCTTCTCTCTGACAAATTTTACTCAAGTGTGAAAGCTGAAGCCTGAGAATGGAAGATCTATGGATGTATGCACATCTATGTTTAGAAGCATTGAGGCTAAACTTTGCACCCTCAGTGTGGGGATATACACAGAAGTTGCACAAAAGAAAAGAATTGTCATAGGCAGATGGGAAAACTTCAGACAAAACAGAAGGTTGAAACTGAATAAATTGTGCTGCCCCTAGCTGTCTCATTGAGGACACAAGCGTGTTTTTTCTCAGTAGACTTTGAGACTCGAAGAAAAATCTTGTCGCTACAGATTGATATTGGATATAAGAATTGAAGAGGTTTCAAAGGAGATCCCTCTTCCACATAGCCAAGGAAGGCCTAGCCAAGGATTACATTAATGATGCCCATCTGAGGTTTTCTCTGTTAAAAGCACATAAAAAGTAAAGAAATGTCTCATCTTTAAAGTGAAGACTATAATGATTTTTGGTTCTTAATTTCTTTCTTGTTCAGCCAGTCTGCAAAACTTGCTTTTTGTGCAGGCAGGCTTTGCCTTTTCCTAGAAAGTTCTGCAAACAGCAGCCCCCCATCTGTCTCACCCTTACCTCTCCATTCTGCTGTTCTCAGTTATTTTCAAATGAACTTTCAGGTTGTCTGGGTAAGTGAGAACCTCAAAAGCAGGCATGCAACTGCTGATTTGTGCTGACTCAGATCAGATCTTGATGTCTTTGAGACAGCTAGTGATGTTGAGGCATGAATTGCTACAGTATCCAAGTACTGGAGACATCAGGAGAAGGTAATTCATGGAGATCAATGCCAGCTAACTGAACTAACTTCAATGAAAGCTGAGAGAGAGAGAGAGCCTCCCTTGGGAGCAGTTCAGAGCTGTTTATACTAAGCTACTTCTCTAAATCTCTGAAGGAGTATAGACTATAAAAGGAATCTAGGTAGATTAGCCATATGGGCTTGAATTAGTCATCTTTTTTAATCATGTAGTGCAGCTTAAGTAGTGATGAAAATACAGGAGACCAAGCTGACATTTGTAGCAGCAGAGCAGAGTTCGTTGGCCAGTTAGGAGTGATCAGGTATTTGTTGTAAGTACTGATTTGACAGCTTAGTGCTGTCAAGGAATCCAAGAACACTCCTTATCTAAGAGCCAAATAAATATTGGAGTAGACGCGTGCATTCTAAATCAAGGCAACACACTCACAGCGTTTGGCAAGACAGGAGTATTGTAGCTGGTGTTGAATGTTTGAAAAATAAACAGTTTCTGTTGCTGTCTAGATATTAATATAAAGATACATTTACTAGCATGAGAAAAGCTCTAGAGCTGCAAGTTCTGTCCAAGTTTTGCTGTAAAGCACTAGGTAGTTAATAGAACTCCGAACTGGCCTGCGGTTAGATTTTATGTAAGTTTGCTTTGATACAGAAAACTTAACAAAAGGTTCCTTCTCTTAAAGGAAGATCTTCTCAACACAAGCAGTGGCGCTTGTCCGGGGTTCCTTAGCAAGGAAGAAGGATCATGTTTCAAGCTTTATAACAAGCAAGCTAATAAACTCTAGGAGTGATCCTGGCTGGGGACAGGGAGCAGGTTAGGGTAGGCTGTAGAGGGTATTGTCTTCTTTCAACACTGAAGCGTTTTTGGGGATCTTAAAGTGATAATTATCACTCATAGTGTCTGATGCTATAGAGGAAGTACTGTTATGTGTTTTAGACTTTTGTGTGAGATATAACGTTGTACAAAATAGCCTGAAATGCGAGAACATCTGTTCTTCATCTAATGTGTTTTCTCTCTTGAGCATTACTGTCAGCCATCAATGACCTAATACTTGAATACTGAAGTAGCCAGCTAAAATATTATTTGCTGTTGAAATATTTACTCAATTCTAACTTTTCTCTTTTTTAACAGTTATTTCAGCAAAACTAAAAGAAAAAAATAAGTGGTTTGGACCTAGCCCTTATGTGGAAGTCTCAGTAGATGGACAGTCAAAGAAGACAGAAAAATGCAACAACACAAATAGTCCGAAGTGGAAACAGCATCTTACAGTGTATGTTTGCTGGTTTTGTTTTCTAGTTTGAGTTAAAGTAACGCTATGCAATTGACCGTGGATTTAAGAGTGGGTTGTGTCTTTATTTTAGACAAGGCATTCTGTGTTGCACAGTGTAGAGAGATTTGCGTAATTTTTGAGGGCAAATATACTACAGTCTGAAGTAGGTATTTATAAAACGATTGCATTATGTCCTGCAGAGAAGACATAGAGCTTACAAGGAAACATATTAATGTATGCAGCATAAGAACTCAGCTTTAATTGTGTAAGTAATAGGAAAATGAAGGTAATCTGGTGAAACTGACAGTCCCATTCATGTTTTGATTGTCATATTTAGGGTTTTTTATGGCTGAAAAGTGTAGCTGTTCTTTGTGTAGCAGTGTTCTATAGCACTGTTGGTTGGCCGTGTCTTGCACACGTCCAGCTTCCGTCACAAGTACAAAATTGCTGATGCATTTATACCTACAAAGTATAAAACTAGCATTAGTTTCAAGAAGAGCAGAGCTGTAGATGTTTACTTATGCCAGTGTTTGTGTTGTGAGATGATAGGAGGTATAAAGCACTGATATTAAAAACAGATCTGCAGCTTCCATAACATCTGGTTTTCTTTTAAGAATGTCACATGGAATGCTGGAATAAACACAGAAACAGTGTATTAAGGGGTGCTGCTTATCCTGCAGGGATTGTTTGGCCATGAAGGTCTATATTAATAAACAATAGATGTGAGATGACCTACTGAGAAAGCAAAGAATCATTTGTAATGCATTTCCCACAATTAAAGTAATTAAAAATACATAAGTGTGTGAATGTTCCTTACAAAAGAATATTGATATTAAAAGTCACTCTGAACTTCTTGTGAGTGATTAAAAAAAAAAACACACACAAAAAAGAAAAAGTGTGTTTATACAATGTCAGCATCTAACACTGAGATAAATTTGTTTCTGTCATAAGGCTTCTGAAAACTCAAAATATTCTCAAAAATGAGAATATTTTACCTCTAAAGGCGACTTTCAAGGGAAAGTTTTGAGAGTTTATTCTTAATTGTAATGTCATCAGTTATTTCATGATGCTCTTCTTTCTGCTGTTGTCAGAATACTTCTATGAAGGAAAAGGAAAAGTCTCTCTAGGCTTCTAGGCTTTTCTTATCACTGTGAGAGTTCCTTTATTCTCCAGGGTTTTCCTGCTCACATACACCATCCGAGCTGTCTTCCTGCAAAATGCCTAGCCGCATTTAGAAACTCAGCAATTAGCATGGTTTGATTAAACTTGTTTTGGAGATAAAGGGGAGAAAGTAACTGCTGCTCTATAAAAAGATAATTGCATTGGCCTATGTTTCTTCTCCAATAAGGGGCTCTCCCGGTAGATAACAGCTGACAGTTTGGGAGTGGAGGGCCTCACAGCACAAGTGGTCTCATTGTGGCTGTCAGCTTCAGAATGCAGCTCTGCTGGCAGCTTCTCTAGGAAGAGATGCTCACGGTCTCTGCCACCAGCAGATAAATGGAACTGCGCCTATGTTGTGCAGATTCCAGCACTGTGGTTCTATGGCCTTATCAGCCAAAGGAAGCTTTTCACATTGCCACAGTTTGTACTCTGCCTGTTGTGTGGAGTGCATCTCTTCAGGTGGTTGTGTCACTAAAATAAATTTCCTTAAAAAAAAATTAAGATGTGCCTCAGGAAAGTGAAAGAGAGGTAGAAGTAAATGATTTAATTAACATTTGAATTATTTGATTTCTACTGGAGTTGAACTGTTGTGGTAGTTGGGTCCATAAGGGATCTCTTTATAGTAAACCCGGAGCTCGTTCTCCAAGAACGTAGTCAGATTATTGCATTGTAGAAGTAATTCATCCCACTCCTGGAAGTCGCAAGGGAGGTTTGTGACTAAAGTCATGGAAGATGTGGTTGGTATGTTCTGTTGGTCTCAGGATCTGCACTGTGCAGCCAGAAGTATATTGGTGGTAAAATGTGAAATTTTGTCTATATACCTGTTTATCTTGTCACGTGATTCAAGTATGTGGGAGCTTACCGTGGGAACATTCATCTTTGAAAAGTATGTGAGAGTGTTTTGAACAGTATTGAGTACTTCTCTTTTTATGGATTGTCCTAAAACTTTTTGATAACCTCTTCCGAAGGGAAGTTTGATGTCTTCCCTCTGCATGAAAAATTCTCACATCCGGATCCACAAATGCTGAATTTTTCATCAAATGTGAACTTGCAAGAATCAGTCTCTTTTTCTAATGTTGGCTGTGTTCAGATCTTAATTGTGAGCTAGTCGTTTTTCTGTAGGTATTTCCCTTAAAACAATAACAGAAGATGTACACGGTCTGTGAGCAGTCCTGCAGAGCTGTGATTTATGTCTCTTTCCTGTATGAAAATGAGAATGTAACTGCATAGTAAAATGTCATAATGCAAAATGTTTTATCATCACTGTAATTCTTTGTTTTTTTAATAATTGACAGTTGATGTGTACTGCTCAGTTCACCCAACGTCAAGTGCCTTTAAATTAGTGCTCAACTTCTTCTTTTCAGAATTGTCACTCCTCTAAGTAAATTAACCTTTCGAGTCTGGAGCCATCAAACATTAAAATCTGATGTCCTCCTGGGAAGTGCTGCCCTGGATATTCACGAGACTCTGAAATCAAACAGTATGAAACGTAAGTACAAGTTTGAGTGCAGTGTGCAGCTGTGTTGTAGGTCTGAAGAGTATCTTTTGTTGCTATGGATTGTATTTCTGAGTGTCCCCACAATTTTTCAGTATGATCTCTATTCTGTTATGCACAGTCTGCCCTGATGTCATTGGAAGCCTGATGTTTTTCACTTCGCTTTTATGTGCAGGAGTGAAAGTGTAATTGAAGAGTGCTTCCTCTTACATAGCCTAGAAACTGATACATTTCTGCTGCTAGATGAGAAAATAGGTGAATTTTTGTTTTGTTCCAAGTAGTGTTACACAGGTGTACGTTGCATTATTTCATGCATCTTGGAACCAGTTAGCTTTTAGGCAGTGTGTGCGCCCTACGGAGCTTCCAAGTGGAGCATCACATCCATTACTGAATTTGTGTTGCTACAGCATACAGCACTGGTGTGCTCTCTTACTTGTGCTGTATCTTTTGCTTCCTGACTTCCAAATGTGGGCACTCAAAGTGCAGCATGCTGATGGCAGTGTAATACGCTTCTCCTGGCAGTGTCACTGTTCTGTTGAATGTGGCTGAAAATTTCTTTGGGTAACTACATTGCTCTGTATAACAATTGGGATCATGCAGTATATCACTGGATATTGATTCAGGCATGCCTGTTTGCAGTTGCATTTCACCAAAAAAATGTGGTGTACCCAAAAAGTACCTTTCACTTAGGGATGCAATACAGAATCTTCACATTCAAAATGCAAAACTACACGTCACTAGGTAAATGTGATATGTTTTACTCTCAAGATAGACTTGATAGCTGTTCTGAATGAAGAATGAGGTGAATTACGTTTTCTATCAGTGGGTTGTCAAGGACAGGTGTATTAATTGCTTAAGAAGTGTGGGCAGAAACCAGAGACTGGATTTCTCCTATAATGATACCCCTTTCTTTAGGCAGCAAGAAGCTTATGCTCTAGTTCTCCCTATTTTGTAGAAATAATACCTATTACTGACACCTGGGAATGATTAGCCATACCACACTAAGCATGAAAAATTATGCAGAGTGCAAGCTGAAGTTGTGTATTTTTTCTTGATTACTGCGGGCTTTGGTTGGCTTTTTAAGCAAGATGAACTCTTCCGTTATGTAGTGAGATAAAACCTCATTTTTTTTCTTGTACTTTTTCAGTTGATCAGGTAGTGGTAACATTGCATCTTCTTGGTGACAGAGAACCAGCAGAAGTGGTAGGAGATCTGTCTGTCTGTCTAGATGGGATGCAGGTAGATCCTGAGCTCCTGACCAATGGTGATGCCTCAAGTACGAGAAGTAAGTGACTTTCAGCTTAAATGTACAATCAGTATAGTATCTGGTATACAAAGATTTTTTATTTTCCCTGAATGCTTTAGCGCGGTGTTTTAGTAATGGTAGTGAGTGGTTTATTTAAGTGATGTTTGTGGAGACCAGAGCTCTTACGCACTTCTATTTGAGGTGGAGTCATAATCTGCAGCAAAGATTATCAGCATCACAGTTATGCAAATAAGATCAGCACCTTAATTTTCTGAACTTTGCTTACTTTATCTAGCAGTTACGAACTACCGTTATGCCTTTCTTTAGTGAAAGCCTTTAGCTTCCCTCAATTTTAATGACCATAAACAAAAAAGCAATATAAAATGGATAAATTTAGTCTCATAATAAGAAGTATTCTGGCTAGAAAACAGCTTTATATTTAATTTTCGTTAAATATCTCAAATGCTTACATAGATTTTGCTAGAGGGGGAGATCCACTCTTCTTTCTGTTTAGTGGTATCGTCAGTCTCAAATAACAAGGATAATTTTTGGCTGAAAGTCCTGAATATGTGTAAAATTACACTAAAATAAAAGTAAGGCATTTCAGTTCCTTTGGTTGAGACAGGAAAAGGAGCATTTCTGAGGGTGATGCACTGTGCAGACTAGAACCAGATGGGAGATGATTTCTCCAGGATCAGACAGGCTATCTGTGGGAGAAACCAGCTGCACAGTTAGTTGGCTTGTTCCAGTAAGGAGTTTTCGTTTTTTAAAGGACTAAATGAAGACAATTTCTGATTCCATCCAAATATAGTCATGTTAAAAGGATTGATCATGTGGTCCGATGGAGTGTGATTTTATTTATTTTTTTTATTTTTCTAAAGAAAGCCCAAATACTGTGAGGCTTGTAGAGCAGGGCTGAGGTGTGTTGCTGGAAGCACCTAGCAAAATTAACAAATTTTCCTCAGGTGCAATACTTGGAAGAAGTGAAAGCACAGATGGAAACCATTTCCTTAAATTAACCTACTGAGAAAAACATACTAGTAAGTAGAAAAACTCGTGCAGATAGTGGAACTGAGTACAGTTTTGTGCTCCGGACTGCAAGGCAGGTGTTAGAAAGCAGTTCAGCAGAGGGTTCCAAGAGGATGAGGTTTCTGATGCAGATGAGAGAAGAGAGAAATCTTGAGAAGATTCAGTGTAACACATTCTACAATCTAAAGGCACTGACAGGTGATGCATTGTTGCCTGACTAGCCTTTTAAGTTTCTGTTTCTGGAATTAAAATAACTTCCTTGAACAGCACATCACCGTAAGAGTTTACATCCTACTCTTTGGCTTACATCTGTTGTTAGTTCCCATCAGAGCTGATAATTGATTTCCTTGTTAATGGCATTTGTTTAATTCAGTGAAATGAATTATTTGTGCTACCTACGTGAGTGAGTGTTTCAGTGTTGCGTATTCAAGTATTGCAAGTGCTGACACAAAAGGCAAATATTTGCAAGGTAGCTGAATAAGCAGTTGAAAAACGTTTGCAAATCTAAGATAAACTGCTGTAATCCTTTTTGGAGAGCTGCCGAATTTGGACCTGTTCCAATGCCTTTATGCTACATTGTGTACAGAGAAAGGGAATGGTCCAGGTCAGAGAGACCAGATCTCGAGCAAACCCCTGCAGCTGTTTGCTAGTCAGCCAGAGAGAGGATTTTAGAGAAGTTGTTGTCCTCCCTGCTCTGCCTGCCCTCAGAACAGGGTTGAGAAAATGAAACGTGAACTCCACTTGAGAAATGGAGATGACTGCTTGATACTGCTAACAGACAGAAGACAGTTATTGAACTCTGTGCCTTTGGCAATATTCATGCGGTTGGATAAGGTAGTGTTATATCTTCCATAAAGTGAAAATGTTACTGCTTTTGCACTTCATGGCGGCAGTGCTTTAAAAAAATGCATACACATACATAGATGTGAAACGTGTGCAGTCTTTTAATAGGGCAGTAGTTTAGCAGCATCTAAGTGTGCAGCCTCCGCATTTGAGAGGAATCTGGGCTTTAAAGACTTCTGTTTTGCGTGCTTGGAAGTGATTCCAAATGTTGCTCATACTGCTGTTGCCCTTTTCTTTGTGGTATTTAAGGTCCTACGCAGAACGATAGCTCCAAAGCAAGAAATGACACTCGGTAAGACTTCTGCCTTGTTTTTTGTACTTAAATGTTTGCATTTCTGAATGAGGAACTGTCTGTTTTACAAACATGGTGACTGAATAATTTATTAAGATCTGAGCTTATCCTTAAAAACTCGTACTATTATACATTCAAATATTTAATTGTCTTTAAAAACAAGTTAATTAAAACTCTGTTTAAAATAACTAGCAATAGGAGCCTTTCTCCAAAATTAAGGAAAACTGCATTGTACTAGCTCAATATATTGTGGGAGCATTGGCTTTGAATTTAGTAACTTCTTCTTTGCAGATTTTTCTTTGTTTATCTGCTTCATTTAAAATATTGTAAAACTGCATGACCTGTTGGTCTTTGGCTTCAGAACAGATGCTCTGGTTTGGCTGAGTCCACCAGCACATACCATTAGCACGTTTTACAATTACAGGTACATAGCTGGAGAGGGTGCATGGAAAGATTTAGATTCAGTTAGTCTTCGGTGAGCAACTGAAGTGTGTTGTTGTGAGGTGCATGTGTATCCTGCTGTCTCTGTTGTGAGGACAGCACCTTGTGTTAAGAATGCCAAGATCAATGAGACCAGTAATGTTTTGGCTGCCACAGCAGCTTGCTTTGTAAGTTTCTGCCTTAAAGAGAACTGAAGTAAGCCTGATGTTGTATTGGCTCTCATACATCAATATACATTCCTAGTTCAAAAATTGTGAGCTTTTTCACATGCATCATTCTTGGATTTATAGCTCTTGTGAAAATGCTTAAGCCTAGTGAAGATTTTCAGTATCACAGGCAGATTCTGTTCTGTTTTGAGGACACGTGGTTGAATCTCTGTACTTGACTGTCCCCACAGTGAGGAACTAGTTCAGGGAGGATAGCAGCAGTATGTGTTATTTTTCTCAATGAAAACTAGCAAGCTGCAATTTAGAGCTGGTCTAAAAAGGAGTTGTCTCACTCCAAAGCACAGAGTATTTCTCTTAATGTGTGCTGAGTGCAGCTTCCATTCTCGAGACAAGGATCCCTCTTATGCCCCCAAAATAAAAAGATGTCTTTGAGATTTAATTTCCCAGTGATAAAACAGATTGCATAAAAATAAATATGATCTTCAGGGAAGACCCACTGATGCATAAATGCCACGTGTTTCTTACACTTCTGTTTCACAGCATGGAGGTATCAGAATGTTATTTTGCTTTGTTAAGAAGATACCAAAAGATAACGGTTGCAGTGTTTTGGGATTGATATGGGATTATGTCCCATACTACTTAGTGGGATAAAAGTGACCATACTTAACCTGCAGTGAGCACCAGGCCACTTTAATTAATTTCCAGTACTGTGAGATTTTTATTATTTGTACAGTGCGCAACACTCTCAGATGAGATCTGGAATGGCTAAGTTAAATTTTGTTGTTTTCTTACAGATTATACCTCACTTAGCTGAGTAGTCTAGAATCTTCCCATAGGAGTTTTATTTAGTTCTGTTTCCTTTTCTTGCTCAGAAAAGTGCTTCCCTGCTTGGGTATGGAATGCCTGTGCGTGTAAGAGTGTGTAGTATAATAATAGTAATAAGAGCTGTGTGGCTTTAGTACCACCCAGTAGGGCTCCTGGTGTTCCTGAAGGATCCCTTTTAAGGATCATGTAAATGATTTGGAACATGTGTAGCAGCATTTATTGCTTTGTGTATAATAATGTTTCATATGTACCATTCTGTCTTAAAATGCATGATCTAAATACACAGAAGATAAAAGCTTATACTTCTGACTGTAAAATTCAAACAGAAGCAGTATGCTTTCTAGGAGCAAGAAAAAGCTAGGCTATAGTTCTTGCAAACTTCACGTCCCTAATGATTTGTACGTGCTTTTGTAGTCGTACAACAACTTTAGGGTTGTTGTAGTATGGTATAAATTGCCCTGTGTACCACGTCTAGTATAAAGCAACAGAGCATTTGACATTGATATTGAGGTCAGACGTGTGATTCTACTTGATCCCTTATGCCTTGTGGTTTAACTAGGCCTACCTACTACCTGCTGTGCATTTAAAAGAATGTAATTCCAGAGGCCTTGGGCTGAAATTAAACCTGTGTTTTTGTTACTGATGGCCTCTGTATTTGACCTCCCAATCCACTAGATTGACACCTTTATGCCTAAAGCATTTAGTCAATATATTTAACTCTGCTCAGTGGGGTACAAATGTATCAGATTAATACATTGCTAGGTGTCAGTACAGAATGAATGAAGACAGCTATTTCAAGTTAAGTGCTTGAATAGTTGAGAAGCAGATTATTAATTTATAGCTCCTCTTCATAATTCTAATGCTCAGTCCTAAAATCTCTAGCAATATCCAGAACTGAGCTTAGGGGGGAAAATCTGTGTGTGTAGTTAATTCGTCTAAAATTTTCAAGCATTCTGTTTGTTCTGAACATATGCTTACCCTGTGGAGCCAATGCACACAGGCTGTTCTCTGGTCTTAATCAGCTTCCCATCTCATTCAAGACTAGTAACATTCACGGGAGGAAACAGCTGAGCAGTGAAATGCAGAGGGCCTGAAGGCAGGTGTGCTGGGTTGGGTAATGAAAAAGGAGATTTCAGCAACAAGTGTTAGTACATCTGTTTTGCCACCTCTTCATCAGCTGAGGTCTTGTACGCCTCAGGACGTAAACTCTCGTGTGTGTATACAAATACATAGTTTTTTATAGTTATCATGAATGTAAAAATCTTATCTAGCCCTAATTACTACATTCTTATTTCTTTTATAAAGCTTGTTGTCATCCATACACTCGTATTGTAGTTCTCCTTTTTGTCTTTTCCTGCAAAGGACTAACTCTAATGGCCTTGAAAGCTCTGAAGATGCTGCTCCAAATGAAAACAAGACTGTTAATGGCAGTGAATCTCCCCTACTCACAAATGGAAGCTGCAAACCTTCTCGACCTCCCAGGCCTTCTAGACCACCTCCACCCACACCCCGCAGACCTACTTCAGTAGCTGGTACATATTCTAGGGCCAGGCATTCATTTCAAAGCTGTTGATGAGCTGTACAGTCTTAAAATGAGCATAATGATTTCTGATGCACGTTTTTAACTACTACATTTTTTTCATGGTAAATTCTTGGACATAGAATTCTTATTTTAACAGTTTGCATTCAATATATGTGGTTTTATCATTGTTCCTCTTATGAGAAATTTGTTGTTTCCATGACTGATAAGTGATGATTATAGTGATAATGCAAAATATATTGGAGCTGGTGCCAAAAGAACGTGAGTGAATGCTACTGTTGCATTCAGTTAATTTTAATAAGAGCTGTGAAAAAGTCTGCTGAAGGACTCGCAGGACCGTCTCAGGTAGATGATTCTGGGGTTTGAAAGACTAGTGATTTCTTTCTACAGTTCTGGTTAAAATCTTTGAATCAGCAGCACTTCAAACATTGATTGCGTGGAAACATATGTTTATTTTATCTTATTATTTAAAAACTACAAAACTTTAAGACATTGATAGATGTTTTCAGGTTAACTCGTCCACATGCATACACTGCTGTCTGTTTTGGTGATCTCATTATCACAATTGATAAATACTGAGGCTGGATGGAAAACTAGGCTACAGTAATTAATTTAAAAGATAAACGCAGTGTAGTTAGTAATAAGACCTGACTTGTATGTAGTTCTTCATACTGCCTACCAGATGGTCTGCATGGAAAAAAATCTGAAAGCATTTAAAGAACACGTGTATTCTCCCTTCCATGCCCTTAATTTTTCCACATTGTGTACAAACTCTTCTTGAAAATATTATGCTTACTGTCTCTTAAATTATTGCAAATAATAAATGGGAAATCCATCAGTGCCAGCAAGTAGCTTTTTCTTTATCATCATCTGGTGTTTACAGAATGCAGACAACTTGCTTTGGTAAATAACATTTATTTGTAATATCAAAGTTGTGCAGCTGATAGCAGTTTTTGGATTAAGCAATTTTTACAATGTGCAACTAAGTTGCCTTTTTTTTTTTTTTACTTTTTGTGTGAAGAACAAAATGTAGCTGTATGTGTGCACTTTGAACTACCACCTTTTGCACGTTTACTTTTGTGACTTACAACTTCTGAAATAGGTTACCAATAATGAGAGAAATACCAATTAAAGATTTTTTTCTCCTGTCTTCTGATATGTCTGGTGCCATAGGAAGTGTAAATGGTTCTCCATCCACATCCACAGAGAATGATGGGGCCAGTGCAGGATCACTGGCAGGAGCAGCTGCAAATACATCTTCAGAACCGAGCCCTGAGGGGGCAACAGCTGCAACAACAGCTCCTGCAACTGCTGCACTCACCACACCTCCAGTGTCAAGACAAGTCCAGCCAGTAAATCCTCCAGCTCAGGCACTAACTACAGTCAGCCAAGGTCCTCTTCCACCTGGGTATGAGTTTAATGTATTTTTCTGCTGACTTTTCTGTTTTCTTATAGTGAGCATACCAAAATACGCGTAACATCTGCCTATTGCTGCATACCAGAAATTCCCAAAAGCTTTCAAAATGAAGGTCTACTAGGTCAAACAGTTTAGAAAACCTTCAAGTGTAGTTTAATCAAGAAAGGAATTAAATTTTAAATAGTTCTGATGCTCGTCATAAACTACTAAGTCAGTGAAACAGAGGTTTTAAATAGTGAGACAACTTGTCTTCAAGCTAGAATGAAGCTGAGTAGTAAGAAACTGGTATAAATAAGCAGAAGGAAAGTTATGATTGCAGGACATAATCCACTGCATGTCTTTAAGTTTTGGAGTTCATGCAGAGTTCATACTGAGAGCAGTGCAGGCACAGTGAGATGTTTCGTACCCGTGTGGAATCTGTCAGGTGATTGGTCTCTTGCCTCAAAGATCTTATTTAGATTCTTAACTTTTTCTTTAAAAAATATAAATGTTTCTGGACTCACTGAGAGAGGGAAAGCAAAAGCTTTGTAATGAGAGAGGTATAATTGGTAAATTGTTACCTCCTTTAATTTGCCAGCAGTAAAAGCAATAGGTGGTAGAAGCTTTGATTACCGTGCTTACAGGAAAACTGTGAAAGCAGTTTTGAAAACATCAGTTGTTGCTTTACCGCTTGTACTTCATTAGAAATGGCAAATTACTGTGCATTTCCCTCCATGTTACGTTTGATACAAATACAGGAGTAAGTCAGCATCCCAAATGCCCCGTATTCAGAAAATACGACTTCAGTGCCCCTGTGATGAGCTGCGTGTATGTGATGTGTGCAAAATTTGCATAATTTGGGGATTTAAATTGAATGAGTGTTATTCTAATAGGGGATTGTGCTCCACAGATGATTCCGTTCGCCACGTTACTGATATATTTGGTACTGAATGCAAAACATTGCTTCATTGCTTGCTAAGACAGGATGCGTGTGCATGCATTTTAGCTTTAGTTTATCAGAAACTGAAGGTAGTTATATAACAAATTTTTTTTTAAAGATTTCCTGTTGATCTAGTTGATGTAGAATTACTGCCAGTATGGATATTGTACCTGTATATTATACAGCATTTTGGTGCTTCTCACAAGCTAAGTGTTTTAAATGCTTCAAGTGTTTTACTGAGATAAGCATTTTACAAAAGGAAACATTTCTCAACTTTATACTGTATTCTTCATACTGTTGATGAGTGGCTGGAGTAATTCCATCTTGAGATAGATAAAAGTGTCATTTTGTTTTCAGTTGGGAGCAAAGAGTAGACCAACATGGTCGAGTATATTATGTAGATCATGTTGAGAAAAGAACAACGTGGGATCGGCCGGAGCCTCTTCCTCCAAGGTAAGACATGCAAAGGCATCCAGTTGCCTAGGATGTGCATGGACTGGGTGTATCTAAAACTGACTATCAATTCACTATTTCTGCCTAAACAGACTGAACATGTTGAAAGGAGTATGAAGAAATATTGTATGGTACAGCTCAACTATCTGAGTTTTTGTTGTCTTTTCAGGAGAAGCTTGCAGATTATTATCTCATGGGTTGACTGGGGTAAATGCAGTAGTAACAGTACAGTATTGACATTGTTTTGTGTAGCACTTGAAAGGTAGGTTTCAGCCTGAAACTGGAAGTACAGGAAATAGGATGAGTCTGGCGTGGGAAGAACATAGAAGGGATTACACTCAATTTTAGCTCTTTACATAGTTTTAGTGGAGAGTAAAAGGTGAAAAACACATCTGTTAATGAGCCCACACCTTAGATCTGCTTCCAAAAATAACGGCTGTTTGCCTGTAAGTGCTTCTGAACCATTACAGTTGTCTGCTCTTAGAACTCACGTGTCTAATTTTATTTTTAACTTTTTAAAGCTGGGAGCGACGAGTTGACAACATGGGCAGAATTTACTACGTTGACCACTTCACTAGAACAACAACATGGCAGAGACCAACATTAGAGTCTGTCCGAAATTATGAACAGTGGCAGCTTCAGCGCAGTCAGCTTCAAGGAGCTATGCAGCAGTTTAATCAGAGGTTTATATATGGGGTAAGAAATGCAGTGCTGACTATAAAAGCTAAGGGAAGCATCTTTTCCAAGTTCCGGATCCATTAATCTCTCTTCTGCAGATTGAAACTATGTTTATATAATTGTTTTGAGCATGTTTGTGGGTGACTTCTTCCAGCAAAGATTCCACTTTGTTACAGTTTATTCTTTAGATGTACAGTATCTTTGAGTTTGCAGTATGGTATGAAGTAGTAACTGGTAACCTTGCTCCGTGCCCTTGCAATGGCTGTAGACACTGTGGTGGTTTTTATTTGTCAGCTGAATATATATGGTGTTCTTTGGTAAAATTTATGTATAATATTGATAAAACTGGTGCTGTTTTATTTATATTGTGTCTTGGATTGGCTTAGCCAAAGACTGGGAAGGAAGGCAGGCTCACAGGACATGTTTCTACTCTGGGAAAAATGAAATGAATGTAATGAAGGCAGAGGAATTGAAAATAAAGCTGGAATTGTAAATGTATTGTTTGCCTCTGAATAGTAGGAATACTATTCAGGTATAATACCTCTGGAGTAGACTTCAGATGACTCTAATGCTGCTAGCTTGTCGAGAACAGAGTAGATTCTGAGGTGGCAGGGAGAAGAGTACTGTATGCTGGAATGAAGTGGTTTGCTTTCTGATTGTTTTGGGTACCACTGTACTAATTTCCCTCTGTAGGCAGGGGCACTTCACAAAGGATAATTATTTTCTTGGCTCTGCAGTTCATTAGGCATGCCAAGGGCTGTAAAATTAGTTAACAGAAGAGCTTAGTACCAGGAAATAAGTGAGGCCAAATAAAAGACCAATTTGTAATGAACTGTATGCCGTCTTTGCATTCAGTTTCCACTTATTTGTGGAAAAAAAATTGTTGGCATCTTAAATTATATGTAAAATCAACAAAAATGCATATATACAATAATAATTTACGGTGGCTGTGTTAGAACATCTGGAAAGCAAAAGCATGGTAGCTAGCCATTATTAATGCACCATTTATTTGTGTGACTTGCAGAACCAGGACTTTTCTTCCACTCAGAATAAAGAATTTGATCCTCTTGGCCCTCTGCCACCTGGATGGGGTAAGACTGACTTGAAATAGTGTTTTGTAATGCAGTGTAATTCCTGCCAAGTTATTTTATCAGCTCTTCTAGGCTACTTTTATTTAAATGAAAATCTAGATTATTTTTTCTTTCGAAATTAAATCCAGTCAAGCATTCTGTTACAATGTCAAGTCCTGACAAGTATGTGCAGTTCTGGAGTAGATTGGGAACTACAAAGTATTCTGTTTTCTCTCAGTAATTATCATGTCATAATAGCTTCTTCCACACTGTCATCGTATTTTTCACCACTTTCATTAGGCAGGATTTACCCCCTCCCCCCTGCTCTGGGTGTTTATTGCTCTGAAAAGCTTTTGTAATGACAACTAATAATCATTCCTTGACTTGTCCCTCTCCCTGAAATAAATTCACAGGTTTAACAGTTTACAATTAATGCAATTTTTTTGTGCATACGCGTACAAAATTTAAAACTTAATTCTTGCTGTGACTGTGAAGCAGATGTGAAAATTCAAGTTTCATGATACATAGTTGGTGTTCTCAGGGTCGTTTAATTTTAAAGCAGGTGACTCTGCCTGTCAGAGTTAGAGGTGGGTTTTTGTTTGTTTTTTCCTCAGACATAACAATTTAAATTTTTGTTCTCGCATATATGCAATGTCATGCCATAGAATTGTACCCTCACTTGGGCTTTACTGCACTACATATGCAGTATTTCAAAGCATGTTTTTTAGGCTGACATTGCCTGGGAAGCCGCAAAACTGACTTTCCATACTGAGATGAATTCTGCTGCCAGCGTAGCTCCTATAGACAAGTGTCTACTTCCAGGCTTCCGTGTAAAGCAGAGCGTTTTACCTGTGATAGTCAAATGCTGGCCTTTGTTTGTAATTTGTCTTCTGCATTCTACGTGTCTCTTATAGCTCTCTAAATAAAAATGGCGTGAAGAAGTGCAGAATGACCCAGAAGACCAAAGCCTGGCATTTATCATAAATGTCTTTAAATCATGGACAAATATTTGTCCGAGTGAAAATCTTTTAAACTGCATTCACTTTCATTTCCTGTCCACTACATGAGGATGAAAGGTTATACTACTGTTCTCATACCTTTGTACTTTCTTGATTCCTTTGTGTACCTCTGCAACCTCTTCTGTGTTTGTTGTCCATATGGTTTGTAAGGCAGGTAGCAAAAATGGAAGCAGCTGGGATTTCCTGTGGAGAAAACAGCTTATGTTTTTGCTTTCTTCCAAGAATTTTTTCTGATTGCTAAAAAAAAAAAAAAAATAGCATAGTAAAGGATCTTAATACAGAGAGTCATCTTCATCTATGTTTTAATCTGTATACATTTTAACTTGCAAAAATACCTGAAAAAGCTTTTTAAAAAGTGCAGGCCAGTGTATCTAGTGAAGGTGAATCTCTTGTGATTAACTATTTCCTTCCCACAAATGTTTATATTGTTACTATGATGCCCAGACTCTCACCACTATAAGGTGCACAGATGTAGATAGTTGATCTTTTCAGAGTAATAATTGAGATGCTATGAAATTATTCACAAACACCCTAAGTGCAGCTTTTCACTGAGGATAGGTGATGATGCAGTTTCATATGATTATTAGCAGTCGGTATTAATTAGAAAGACTCCTGTTTGTGAATAGACTAATAAGGAGTAATGTCAATGAAAGTGAAAAGATGTTGAATCTAAGGAAGTACAGAGAAACTTGAACACAGTTGAGGCTGTGGCAGGCTCTGGTAATTGGATTTATTTATTTTATTTGACGTGGTCTCAGCAATATGGTAACTAGGTATTGAAATCTGTTTTCCTTTTGTATATTTTTAGAAAAGAGGACTGACAGCAATGGCAGAGTGTATTTTGTCAATCACAACACACGTATCACACAGTGGGAAGATCCCCGGAGTCAGGGGTAAGAAATCAGTTGCAGTTTCATGTAAATCTGAAATGAAAATGTAAGAAAGCAATGAGATTGTGGGCTAGGTGATACTGCTCACAGCTCAAACATAGCCTGTCCTATACGTAGCTCTCGGACAGTGAGTATTAAAGGATAGCAGCTGAAATGGAGATTGTGGAAAATATCACAGAGTAATAATAGAGTTATCAGGAAAGTCTTGGTCAGCAGCAATGATTTAATTCCCCAGAACTGTTCCTGCTATTTTTATGTTTTGTATATACGTTTGTATCACTGCAGGAGAGAGGGAAGGATTTCTTGTATCCCGTTATATAGAAGATTCTGAGTCGATATTTGATTATTTACTAAACAGATAATAGCTAAGAGATTGAGATAGAAAAGACAAACTCCAAGAACTGCAGCACTTCCACCTTACCATTTTTTAAATAAAATAAAAACAACAACAAAAGGAAAACCAAGAGAACTTGAGGCAATGCCACAAGTAATTGATTACTGTGTAACTGTTTAGTTTGGGATCCAGTTACTTTGTCTCTTGGAGTGTAGTCAGGAAGTGAAGAGTGAAGGATGTTCCATCCCAGAATTTGAGTGAGGTGAAAACTTCCACCAGGCAAAGCAGCTTCACCTGTGCCCCTCAGAAAAGAGTTAAGAGGAAGAGAAGTGGAGGGGCTAATAGCCATAGCCAGAGACGACAACCTGTCTATGTCAGGCACGTCTGCAGCAGCTGACTGAATAGAAAACACTGTTATTTCTATTAACCACCCAAACTGGTAGCTGGAAACATGGTCCTATGATGCTTTTCCATGGAGGAAGGTCTCTGTGAACACTTTGGTGGAATGATACTACTCAAGTTTTCCAAATATATCAAGATGCGCTTACATCAATATCAAACTGGAGTTAGAAGTTGTCAAAAAATTATACAAGGTCACTGCTTGTATTTTCTTGATGTTCTTTTTGTTTTGTCGTTCTGAAACTCTTTAAGCTTTTGGCTACTGCAATTATATGTGAGGTAGCAAAAGCTACTTATTAGGGCAGTGTCAGTTTCAGAGTAAAAATGTAACAAATGACAGTTTCTATTTGCTGTTATTCTAGATAATGCAACTGTAGGAGCTAATAATCATTGTGATCTGAGAGCTGGCATGAAAATTTGAGAGAAAAAAGCAGAATAGATGTTGAATGGAAAGTTTCTCAATGTGCACCACTTCTAGATCCACTAAAATTTTTACTATCTCAAGTCACTGATCAGTTGCCTTAATTGTATTAAGTTATATTAAGTTATTACCGTGTATTTTCTTGTACTCACAGTCAACTAAATGAGAAACCCTTACCTGAGGGCTGGGAAATGCGATTTACTGTGGATGGCATTCCGTATTTTGTGGATCACAATAGAAGAACCACAACATATATAGATCCCCGCACGGGCAAGTCTGCTCTGTAAGTGTTTTTTAACTACTACTAAGCTTTTAAATGTTAAATTGAACAGCCATCATTATTAAAAGTGGATTTTGTTTTGAGTGCAGGAAGTTTTACATGTAAACTTTTCATTTTCTTTTTTTTTAAATCCACTGATAACTATTCCTGGAGATGACTGTTTTGAACATTTCAGAATTCCCTTTGCCAACTAGTAGATATGAACTGAGGTTCATCAGTATTTCTCATGACCAGATTCCTTTCTTCCATTTACTGGTCTTTCTTTTTACAAATACACTCTTTCTTTCTTTGCATTCTAGGAGATAAAGCGGAGTTAAAACCAGAACTTAATTAAAAATTTAAATTGAATGATGAATGACATCCCATTGTTATTGTTACAATTTTTTAAATACAATTAATAGGTAGATACTGTAGAAAAAGTACTGCATGTGCACCTTACAGTTTACAAAGGAGAGGTTTTTTTAGTTTAAAAACAAAAAAAATTTCATTCCCAAATCAAAAGAGTATTCAGCCAGAAAGCCAAGTAAACCATGTAGCTACATAGCCAGGAAATTTGCAGACTCTTTCTTAAATTATGGAAACACTTTTGAAATTCTTTTTTCTCCCATTGATTCCAGAGACAATGGACCCCACATAGCTTATGTACGTGATTTCAAGGCAAAGGTCCATTATTTCCGATTCTGGTGTCAGGTATGGATTTCTTTATTGGGAACATTTGTTTGCTTTTTTGTGTTCTGCTCACTTGCTGTAAATGAACCACTTATTCAATGCTCTACAAATAAAATTAATCAAGTCACATAAATCAACCTACTTTAAGTGAGTTGAAAAAGGGGAGAGTAAACACCAGACTTGTATAAACTGGTGTAAGCTGGAGGGCAGCTTTAAAACCTGTAGAAGAAAACTTACATTTATTTACAGTTTATTTAACAAAGCGTTTGATTTAAGAATGCAGTTTTCCTTATGCTGTTAATAAGGGAATGTGTGAAAGCATAGTATTTCAAAATACAGTTAATACATGATGTAGTTTCTGCACAAATACTTCTGAAAGGAAGTGCAAGACATTTGACACAGAACGTGGATGTCTAAACATGGAAGAATATACTGTGCTATGGATGGGCATGTCCTTACATAGTAGCAAATTGCAATGTTAGTCTTGGTCCTTTAAACTCTGCGAATACCAAAGGATTATGTAACTTGGTACCTTGGAAAAAGTCTTAGTTTTAAGTGCTCCAATTTCCAAAAGTCAATGAATTGCAGTGTGCCCAGGTGGCCAAGAAGGCCAATGGCATCCTGGCTTGGATCAGAAATAGTGTTGCCAGTAGGAGTAGGGAAGTCATTGTCCCTCTGTACTCAGCCCTAGTGAGGCCCCACCTCGAGTACTGTGTCCAGTTTTGGGCCCCTCACTGCAAGAAAGACATTGAGGCCCTGGAGCGTGTTCAGAGGAAGGCAATGAAGCTGGTGAGGGGTCTGGAGCACAGGGCTGATGAGGAGCGGCTGAGGGAGCTGGGATTGTTCAGTCTGGAGAAGAGGAGGCTCAGGGGAGACCTCATCACTCCCTATAACTACCTGAAGGGAGGTTGTAGTGAGCTGGGGGTCGGCCTCTTCTCTCTTGTAACTAGTGACAGGACGAGGGGGAATGGCTTCAAGTTGCACCAGGGGAGATTTAGGCTGGACATTAGGAAATACTACTGCTCCAGAAGAGTGGTCAGACGCTGGAATGGGCTGCCCAGGGAGGTGGTTGAGTCACCGTCCTTGGAGGTGTTCAAGAAACGTTTAGATATAGTGTTGAGAGACATGGTTTAGTGGGGTTATTGGTGGTAGGTGGATGGTTGGACTGGATGATCTTGTAGGTCTTTTTCAACCTAGCTGATTCTATGGTTCTAATTACAGTTAAAAAAGCTGAGTGGAGCCTAATTCTTCACTTTGCACAGAATAACCTAAATTCTTATTTTTTTATTAAATATTGGGCTGGAGGGCCTTGCTGATTTAGACTATGTGTTTGATCTTAATATTTTCCAGTGTATTTTCCAGTAGAAGAGTACAGCGTTTGAAGCTGTTCAGTGCAGGATCAGGAGGCCTGTACACCTTGCTGTAGATCTCAATAGTGGAAGCAATTGTTCTTGGAGTAAATTAAAATTAAAGTGTCTTGATTGCTGACTGCTTTTTATGGATTAGTGAAATCTACCTTTGCCTCTTAAAACAATGTATATAGCAAACTACAGTTAAAACATTATTAGAAACATGAAGTGATTGTGTATCTCACCTCTGAAAAATGTCATTTCAGCAACTGGCAATGCCACAACACATAAAGATCACAGTGAGCAGAAAAACATTATTTGAAGACTCATTTCAACAGGTATTGTACTAAAACATATTAGTAGTAGGCATGAGAAGTTGAGTTGAAGAAATCTGTTATCTGTGTGTCATTCTTAATCCCATGACATCTTAATAATGTTATTTTAATAGAGACTAAGAAAAACTAACAGTTAGGATACAGCCGTGCTTAGACGTATAAAGATCATGCTAAAAGGTGAAATTCTGTCTCCCAGTGATTCATCTGACTGTTTTGTGGACACAGTGATTTAAGTATACATTTGTATTTTTTTAATATATATATATATTTCCACAAAGTTCTTTAAAGTCTGTAAAGTTTGTTTTGGTGGAGAGTGCAGTGACAGAGCAGCTCCCCCCTCCTCTTGAAGTCAGCGTGCTCTGCTGTGTTGGCACACTTCTCCTGTGTTACATAAGCACGGTTTTGTACCAAAATACATTAAGCTGAACTTTGTCTTGGTGTTACAGATCTTTAAATGAGTAATGAAATGGTTGAAAGAAAACAAAAATTATTGTATTTAAATTACTAGTACCAAAATTTAACAGTGTTTAGAGACCTAAACCGTGGTTAAAATTTGTTTCTGTACAATATTTGTAAGTGCTTTGGAATTCTCCTTTTATTTTTTAATGTTAATTGTGGCAATAAGTCATTTCCATTGCTTGTTAAATAGAAGCTGAGAGCAACTGTTTTTCAGTCTAACAAGACAGAGAAACAGATTTGAAATTGCAGAAACAACATGAGATTCCTCTTGGTCAAATAATAAAGGGGGCTAGTAGCAGATAAAACGAGTCCTGGAACTGAAAATTGACTCCAAACTAATTTCTAAAATTGCACTTTGTCATTTTATAGTAACTGTAGAGGTAATAAAAACATATTATTACTAGAAAGAGCCAAGAGAGATAATTATAACTATGTAAATGTCAACAAACCTTGGTATGTTTGGGAAAACATGCTGCTTGATCAGTAATTTATATGACGTAACCACAAAGGCCTAACTTCTTTAGTTAATTATTTGTCATTGTCTGTGTTGGAGATACAAAATTTACTGTGATGATAACTACAGACTAGTACAGATTTTAAAATAATTTTGATCCAAATTCTATGCAAACAATTTTGATTTTAATTTTTTTTTTTTGAGATCTTAGTTACATCTCTTCATTACTTGTAGCTTGGGTACCACTCAAGTACCATTCAGTATCATGTTTTACAAATCCTGAACTTTCTTACTTTGGCCACCTGTTATTTTTTGGCTGTTTTTTTCCTTTTGCTTGTTAATCTATGGAAATGTGTTTGCCACTAACCCCTCAAATGTGATGAGCATTGCATAAGCAGATGCTACTTCAGGTATTCATGATTCATTAACTGCTGCTAGATACAGCAAATAGTGATATGCCCAGCCAATGTTCATAGCTGTTTTCTTCATATAAATTGATTGTTTTTCTTTTACTAAGATAATGAGCTTCAGCCCTCAGGATCTACGGAGACGCTTGTGGGTTATTTTCCCTGGTGAAGAAGGCTTAGATTATGGAGGTGTTGCAAGGTAAGCTGAACTAAATTACAAATAATGATTTTTTCTGCAAGTATTTGTGAAGACTTCTCTAAAGCAGATCCTTGAACTGCAGTGCTTTCAGAATATTAGTGAAGCTTATTCCTGATCTTTCCTTAGAATATCACTGCGTGTCTTAGAACAATTTAAAACTATTTTCAGTTCACTTTAGGAATTGCTTTAATCTGTCTCAACAGATGCACAGTTTATTGACTTTGTCGTGATTGTTGATAACCACAGTAGAAGTGTACTGAAAATGAGCAGAAATCTACTTTCAAGACAAAGTTCATACGTGAATGTAATGAGAAGAGCATAAATTAATTAGCATTGCCTAAAATCTTACAGTTTAAACCTGTGATAGCATTTTAATTGCCTCTTTAAAGTGAAGGGGTCATTTTCCAAACCACTGACGGTTGGATAACATTGTACTTTTGCTTACTAAATCATAATTTTTGTTGTTTTCAGTTTGGGCTAGCCATACTTTCTGGAAAAGAAGTCAGCTTGACTACCTGTGTCAGCAAGTTTCTAGCTCAGTTGTCAGCTTATCAGTTAGCTAAGCTCATTTTTAATCCTTTGAAATATACTGTTTGTTGTATGTGTGATTTCAGGGAATGGTTCTTTCTATTGTCGCATGAAGTTTTGAACCCGATGTATTGCCTGTTTGAATATGCTGGAAAAGATAACTACTGCTTACAGATAAACCCAGCCTCCTACATTAATCCAGACCATCTGAAATACTTCCGTTTTATTGGAAGATTCATTGCCATGGTAAGTTCAAAAACAGAAAAGTAATCTCCTGGAGTTTTTCCTTTAAATAAATATTTTGCCATCAAATGGATAAATAAACAATTCATCTTTGAGCTAAAATTTTTATGAGGTGTTTGGATGAAACTACTGTAAGCAAATTAAGCATATTAGCAGCTATAATATTCAAGGTTGCTTTAATACTTTAGCTGTCAGATTTCACTGGTACACAGTACAGAATGTTGTCATATTGAGTATTCAGTCATCCTTTGCATTATTTTGTCTGTTTTCATGTTCTTCAGGCTTTGTTCCATGGAAAATTCATTGACACTGGTTTCTCTTTGCCGTTCTATAAGCGTATCTTAAACAAGCCAGTGGGACTCAAGGATTTAGAATCTGTTGATCCAGAGTTTTACAACTCTCTCATCTGGGTAAAGTGAGTTTGACTTGATTTTGTTCTTGAAATGGCAATAAAATGTTTATTTTTCACTTATGCCAGAAAGGAAGTGTGAATTTATTACTGAAAAAAAAGCCACCAGGGAACAGTAGGGTATGTCACTTACAGAGCAGTACTGGAATTTTTACCATCATTTTAGTTACACAATTAATTAGATAATGTGAAACTTCATTGCATTTTCAGTTCACTGAATATTCTGCATGGCAACTTGCATTCCATTTTTAGTATTTTTTCATAAATCTAGCTAGACAATATACAGATGTGATAGTCTTGCATGCTGTTACAAATAACATGAGTAAATTCCACTGAAACTGGGAATCAGCAAAAGAAATCAGCCAAAATCCTTTCAGTGATGCTTTAAAATAGCTGGCTTAGTTAGAAAACACTTTAGCCCTTACAGTAACTTGCAGTTAGCAAATGTAGCTTATTATTTACTCTCACATAATTCTTATGTCAGTCATACCTGCAATTTTGACTAAAAGGTTAATATCAAAGATTTAAAGATAATTCTTGTACGTTTTCTAGCTGTTGTTGCTTTTTTGGTCCAAGGTGGATGATTTAAGACCATTTCTACATCTAGCCTTCCATGAATGTGTTGTCAATCATTTCTATGCTCTGCATTCATAGTCTTTATAGGTCCTCCTTCACTCCTTTGCTGATTCCTCTCCAGAGAGCAGTAAGTAGAAAGGATCTGGAGTTTATAGGCCAGAACTATTTTGGTAATGTCATAAAAAATACTACTTAGAAATGATTTTGAAAAGCATTCATTTTTAAAGCATTGTAATTTGGTACTAATTTTATAATAGCAAGAGTCCAGGGCTGTTACGCACCATTTGTTTTAATAACAGTGGTGATTTTCTTTTCCTGACAGTTAAAAGCAGGAATTGGGGACTGGGGAGTAGAAGGGATAAATAGTTAAAACTTTACTGCTATAATAATAAATAACAATTTTTAAAAAGCTGAAAACTTAGGCTGGTTTATGTTTCTAGAGAGAGAAAACATATTTCACTCCAGAATCGTGAAGTGTTTTTTAAGCTTTGAGGACTTCACAAAAGATGGAGGTGGATGCATTTTTAAAAAGTGGAAATATGAAAGAAGTGGTGTATCTGTAGTGGTGATTCTTGGGAGTGGTCTTGTAAGTAAGAAAGAATAAAAGAACTTTTAAGATATTTGCAAGTTGAAGGGGGAGTTTTGAATCAGTTTTCGAAGAGTAGCATGTTCTGTGCTGAGTAATGTTGCTGCTGAAAGGTGTAGTGAGTGAACATTCCATTAGGGGACTTCAGGAGTTGGGATTCGAGTAAAGATGCCATGAAATTGAGACCTGAAAAGGATGAAAAGATCTTAAAACTCTAAGGCTTGATTCTTGTGATTAAAGAATCTCAAGTATGTATGTATTTTTTCTTTATAAGAAGAGTACTTCTTTTGTCATTCTGTGACTTCCTGGGTTTTAGAAACCAAGTAAATATGATAGTGAGAAAGGCAAGCTACAGGAAAGAAATTTACATTAATTGATCTTGAGTCATGGCGGAAGGATCTTGTGAATAAATTGTAATGAGTTGCATGTATAACAAAATTTACCTTAAGAACAGTGTCAGTCCATTAATATTAAGTAGAAACTCTAAGAGGGAAGGAGTATTATTAACCCTTTGTCTGTAAAAAATAGTCACCTTTTAGCATTTGTCTGTCTAGTGCAGGTGGACTGGCCACTTGTTCAGTGCTGTCCTTTGCACATTTCAAAGCAATGTTTTGGTTTTTTTTATAACATCTGATAACTTGAAGGGTCTTTTGGTGCAGAAATGTGTTATATTTATTCTCTGTATAGTTCTTCTGGTGCATGTGTTACTATAATGGATCAAAAGGGAGCACGGAGCCTTCTGAATATCAGTACTAGGCTGCTTGTCGATGGCAGAGAAGGGGACTTGTTGACATGACAGATTAGTTTTTCCCCTTCCTCGCCTTTACTTCAAAGTACGTAGCATTGCCAGATAGCACGCAGGTGGTAGTTTGTGTGAGCTTTTCAGGTACTAAAAGTTTGAGTAAGCTTCCAAGTGGGACCAGCGGTCGCTGATGGCAAAGGTAGGAGAAGCTTACATGTGAAGCAGGGAACTAGAAAACTCAGAACTTGTCAAGAACAACCTTTACATCTCACTCTGTAAGTGCGAGTTTCAAATTCCTGCACCGTTCTGGCTATGTATGCTTTTATTAATTTACACTTAGTATTTTGAGGGGGGTTCTTTTTGGCTGGTTGAGCTTTTTTTTTTATTTTAGTTTATTGCCCCAGAAAAAAAAAAAAGCAATGAGGAAGGTTAAGGCTGTAGCAAGAACTTTTCTGAAAGCTATGTCTAGAGCAAATACAAGCTCTATATCAATAGCAATATCTGCAGTGATACAGAAGTCTTCTAATCTGGAGCCCATGAAAGGCTTTGCCCCTTTTGAATGAACCGAAGTACATGAGCATTTTGAAGAACCTTCAGACCTCTAGGCAGTGCACACTGAGCTCTAAATACAGAGATCAGTAGTTGAACCTGCTTACCAGCTCTGCTGAAGATGTTATCCTCTAAGGAAATGACTGTAAGTGTGCAGTAAAAAAATCATACCTGGCAAGGAGGGTATCATTTTATTAATCACCAAAAAAGCGAATGTTGTAAGTTCCCAGGAAGCTTTGCAGTAATGTTGAGTCACTTTGTGTTCTGCCTACTAGGTGTTCATTGTTCTCATTCCCACTGTTTCAGAAAAACTGCAGAATTACTTTGTTTGGAAAGTATCTTGAGAGATGATCTAGTGAAGCCCCTCTGCTCGTGCTAGGTCAGTTAGAGCAGGTGTCTTTCATTTAAAAGGAAGAAGTAATTTTATTTCGCCATCCATCAGCTCCCCTGAGGTTTCATGCAGCAGCATGTATTTTGGAGAGATTGAATTCAGAAGCACCGCTGCTAAATAAATACATCATGGTGATGTTTTCAAGACAGATGTTTCTATGTTTATGGTTCAGGACAAGTGTCTTAGTTTTGCATTTTATGTTGGGGAAAATGTTCGTCATGTGGTGGTTTCACACTGACTGTCAACAGAACACTGCCACACCGTGCTGTCACTCCCCCCTCCTCAAAGGAAAAGGTGAGAGAAAACGTGGCTGGAAAATAAGTGAACAAAATACTCACAGGTTGAGATAAGGACGATTTAAAGGAAAGGGAGAGGAAGAAGAAAACATCAAGCAAAGGCCATACAAAGAGAGAAAACCTGTACTTATCGTAGAATGGCTTGGGAAGGGACCACAAAGTCCATCTGGTTTCAGCTCCACTGCTGCTGGCAGGGTTGCCAGCCACTAGATCAGGCACCACCAGATTAGTTTGCCCAGGGTGCCATCTGGCTTGGCCTTGGACACCTCCAGGGATGGGGCATCCACAGCTTCTCTCAGTAGTAAGCAGTGTTTGGCCACACCTTGGAAAGCAGGGCCTCAGTACATGTGGTGGCTGTTTCGCTTCCTGTTTCCCAGCTCCTGTTGCTGTGTGTGGCATCATACGGTGTGCAATATTCCTGCGTTTAGATCAGTGCCCTGGTGATGTCCCTTCCCATCCTGTTCCCGCGCCCTGCTGGCTCAGGTGCTGCAGAGTTGATGCTGTGCTAGCATTGCTCACCAGGAGCCAAAGCATGGGTGAAATGCCAGTGCTGTTCTAGTGAACATTCATTCAAAGTCTTTTGCTTCTTATCTGCTATTACCTGTCAAGGCAGCAGGTAATGAAACATGCAACAGTGTAATTACTTGAAAAGTTTTTTATTCCATAGACATTGCACATAGAGTCAGTGGGTAGTTTATCAGCCCAGTGGTAGGTGAATTTAAGGGTAGTACTGTACCTAGTCCACAATTCACTTACGCACATCAGTGAGGTGATGTCTGTAAATCTTGCAAAACCACAGTTATTGTGTAACGTTTCCTTCACTTGATTCTTGAGCTCTAAACAATTAAGATAAAAAATCCTTAAGGATTTTTTCATACCTATTTCTTCTACTGCGTGCACAGTCTGGACCTGGTTATTTATAATTACATTTTCTTCCTTGCAGAGAAAATGATATTGAAGAATGTGGCTTGGAGATGTTTTTCTCAGTTGATAAAGAAATTCTGGGTGAAATTAAAAGCCATGATTTGAAGCCAAATGGTAGCAACATTCTAGTGACAGAAGAAAACAAAGAAGAATATATTAGGTAAGATTAAATGAAGATTTTAAAATACTCTTATCTCTGCCATTTCTTTTAGTTCAATCAAGAAAATACTGTCAAACTATGTAATATGAAGCACTATTGAAATTCTGTCTGAGTAATTGCTGATGTTGGCAAAATGTTGCAATTGTTCAGATTCCATATTTGAAAGAAAAATACTGATGGCAATATTTTTTATTAATTTACTAATCTCAAAAGATTAAGTTTAGTTAGAAGCTCCACTTGGTTTTTTTTCCAGAGATAATTAAGTTTAGCAGAGCATTGTGATAACAAATGTGAACCTCAGGTACTTCACTGTATCACTGCATACGTTCATTATTCAAATTTTGGCTTTGTAGGCTGCTCATATTCTGCCCAGCTATTTATGTTGTTGTGTTGCTTATTTTTAACCAAAGAACACTTTTGGATGCTTTTGTGATAAACTTGAGTTTTTGAAGATGCATAGTTCTGGTACTAGTTTCCATGCAGACTGCCCTTATAGTGTTATTATTTCTTGGCATTTGTAACAAGACAGTGTTATGAATGATGTAATGAGTTGTACCCTCATAAATGAGGAATTATGATAGCAGTACCAGAATGCTTTAAAGCAAGGAAAGGAGCCTAAGAGTGATTAAAGAAGAAAAACATGAACAATGAGGTGCCTTGTCTCAAAATATCCCCTTCTTGTCTTGAAATATCCTCGCTGAGCAGCAGTATGCAAGCTCTGCTTTAAGGTGCGAACTTCAGCATCGTCTTACATAGAGGATTTGCACAAAACAAAAAGAAACAAACAAGGAACCACTGCACATGTGGCAGGCAGGAACTAAATGGAATCAGTAGAATTTTCCTCTTTTTTATTATATGTTCTGTGAAGGCTGTTTTTGTGGGGAAGGTGTGAGTGATGAGGGAGTAGAATTTGTTTTCATCACAACTCATCTGAAAACATTTCACAGAAATTGTAACATTTGCGGAAGTAACATATTAGCATTTTGCAGTTTTGCAAAATACTAATTGGGATAGAGAGTAGGGAATATCTGCAGAAAACCATTCTCTTGTAGTTTTGAGGAACCCAGGGAGAGCTCAGATTCCAGCTTAAGTAATACTCTTTTGTCATACTCTGGGTCCTGCATTACATCCCCCAGAGTTTCATCTCTCCTTTAGATTCCAGTTCTCCTGACAGGTTAGGCTTGAATTCAGCATAATATCTGCTTCTCCCTGGGTTCAGGTTCTTCGGGTCTCCTGCCTGCTTTTCACCCTTTTATTAATGGAGAGTGGAGTTTCTGCCACAGAGCAAAGTTTCATGATTAACAGAAACAAATATGGAACTTTCCAAATGGACATAGTCGTTTCTTGGTAAGCTAGCAGTCCTACTTATCTTCACGAGTACCACTTGACCTGGATTTTACCTTGTCATGGATAATGACTGAGGTTTCTGGGGAGAATATTTGGATGAATATAGCTTGCGTTGTTTTTTTTTCTTTTTTTCCAAATACCTAGGGACTGCTGTGCTCTCATTAATATCATCAGTGAGTAGATGCTGCCTCCTGTTTGAGCCTGAAGTGCTTTCCGTAGCAGAGTGGTTGGAAACGTAGAGTTTTAACTTAAAACAAAACTGTTTGCACAGAGTGAAGGCTGCAAATACAATAGGATGCTCTATCCCCAGAACTTTCCAGACCTTCCATTATTTTTCTTAACATAGTTTACAGTTCATTTCAAAATAAGCTAACAAAGATTAACTTGGGTTAGCTTAGCCCGTTTAAATTATTGTTCCGTATCTTCTTTTACAGGCTCGTAGCAGAATGGAGACTTTCCCGAGGCGTTGAGGAACAGACACAAGCTTTTTTTGAAGGCTTCAATGAAATTCTGCCACAGCAGTATCTGCAGTATTTTGATGCTAAGGAACTGGAGGTAAAGGATTCTTTGTCTGTTGCCAAATCCCGGTTGCTAGACATAATACTTAAATTTCAGTCAATGTCTGAAGAGCAGAGTTCATTAAGGCTGACAGTTGTGGTTTCAGATGTGTGAGAGGAGTCTTATGGAGGAGTATTTGGTTAGTGTGTTTTTCTTCACTTTCTTCTTTGCAACCAACGTACACATTTCTAACGTTAAGATTCTGCCAGTATAAATTGTTTGACTAATTGCTTTTGTAATCCTTGACAATGTGATTTGTGTGTGTTTAAAGAATGAGTAATTTGAAAGAAAGGGAGATAAAACCAAATATGCAATGGATGATCAAATTGTAGAGCGGACCAGGTTTTACCTGCTTTTGATCTCTCAAAATTGTACTCTGAAGCAAAACATCGTATTTCTAGCACAGAATTGTATGGTTGGGCAATGACAATGTATGTGTTCCTAGTTTGAATGTCTAAATACAAACGTTTCCATGAATGGGTTTTCTCTTTTGTGGCCTCTCCAAATTTTCTTCGTGAGCAGTTGTTATTATTTGCTGTGGAAGTTTTAAACAGATTTTAAAATTAAAAATAAGCATACTGTCATTGAAGGTGCTTTGAAGTACAGTGGAATTTGAGTACGGTAGAGTTGCCTTGGAAGCAAAGTGGTAGCTTGTGGTTTCACGTTTATTATCCTTTTTCTCCCCTAAAGGTGCTTCTGTGCGGAATGCAAGAAATTGATTTAAACGACTGGCAGAGGCATACCATCTACCGGCATTATACCAGAACCAGCAGACAGATACTGTGGTTCTGGCAGGTCTGTAGACTTCCTGTTTCCTCAGAAGAACACAGCAACGGCTTAGTGAGCAACAGTCAGAATTACTTAGCAGATTTGTACTGTGTAAATATAAATTGTTACTGCTAATCCAGCTACTCTAGGGGTGATGATGAAGTGAAAATAGAAATATTAAATTCTACATCAATGTTTATTTCAATTATTATTTTTCAGTTTGTGAAAGAAATAGATAATGAGAAGAGAATGAGACTTCTACAGTTTGTTACTGGAACATGCAGATTACCAGTGGGAGGATTTGCTGACCTCATGGGTAACAAACCCTCTTTAATGCATTTTATGCTTATATTAATGCATTTAAGGACATTTTTAATGAATTTATATTGAATGCTTTTTTGTAAGTCTTGCATATGCTAGAGCTATGACAGAAAAAGGGATGGAGGGAATGATGCCCCTTGCATCAGTGACATGGTACATGATCTGGACATGGTTCTGGGCAGCCTGTGCTGGGTACCCCTGCTTGATCAGAGAGGTAGGACTAGGTGAACTCCAGAGGTTCCTTCCTGTACCAAGCCAATTATGTGATTCAGTGACTGAGTTTCTTTCAAAACTGCTTCATATTTATGCATTTCATTACATGGATACTTTGATTTCTTCAGAGATGTATAGTGAAAGACAGATGTCTTTGTTCTCTGCGAGTAATTATAATCTTGTTTTCTCTTCAAGCCTTTCACACTTAATTGTCATGAATTACCTACTGGTAGGCAGCTAGGCCCAGGACTTCATTATTTGAATTTTTTACAGGGAGCAATGGACCCCAAAAATTTTGTATTGAGAAAGTTGGGAAGGAAAACTGGTTACCTAGAAGTCACACCTGGTAAGTACATAGAACAAAATTCTACTATGGTTCTGTTTTTACTGATGACAATCTAGTTTGTGATTTTAGTAAATGGACAATATACGTAAGTGGCTGAGATTGTAGGAAAGCAAAATACCGGGTTATGCCAGTAAGCTTTGTTGTTGAGTAATAGTTGAACTGCTGAAAAATAGTTTTGTGTCGTGGAGCTGATTCCACTGTAAATGCCATGGATTTGCACACTACTAAAAAACAAAAGTAATGAACAGTCCTTTCTGAAGAGTTTGGGATTGACCAAACTCACGCTCTGTCTTGGCAATGAAAATAAACAGCCACGCTCCTTCTTCCCTAGAGAAAATGCAGCTTCTACTCAGTTTCGCAGTTGCACTAGTGCTTTGTGAAAACACTCAAATTTTAAATTTAAAATACAAAATTTAGTGAGACTTCTTACTAAGTACACTGTCATTTCTGGAAAACTATTGCTGTTCAAGTGCTTGTACTTCAACTCTCGCTCTCATAGATGAATGCAAGTCAAGATACAGCTGTTTCAGAGGGTATAAACCCAGCTATCCCTCTAAACAGGAAAGTTCATATACCTGTATTCCTGATGGGTTTTTTAATGGTTTAAATTATTCTTCAATACTTAAGATTTTTCTTTATTTTCAGTTTCAATCGCTTAGACCTTCCACCCTATAAGAATTACGAGCAGTTGAAGGAAAAACTGTTATTTGCAATTGAAGAAACAGAAGGCTTTGGGCAGGAATAGCTGTGATTTGCACCTTGAAGAATGTGAACTCAACACTATGTATGTTCTTCACTTCTTCTGCTTGTTGCACACTTCATTGTAAAGTAGACTTGACTTGGATTTATTTAACAATACTAGTGTGTAAGTAAATGGATGTTATCCTGAGGTTTTATCCACATTAACTCTGGATTTCTACTGAGCACTTTCAGAAATCAAAAGAGCAATCAGATATGGCTACAAAGGAATTATGACCCAAGTAGAGGTTTAATACAGCTTTGGGCTCTGCTTTGTTTTACCTTTCATTACTTAGAATGTGTCCTTAATGACTGACAGATTTTTTAAAATAGTTTTGTCTTTCCTTTTTAGTAGCATATTTTGCTACTGATGCACTGGGAAGTTCATTAGTAGCTGCAATGCTGCAGCAGCATCATAACCTCTTTACAGCAGTGTTATTAGAGCCAACTTGTAACCGTCCTCTGCCTACTGTGAGCAAATTCATTGCTTAAGCTATTTTTCTAACTCAAGTGTGGCTGGACTGTTTTTCCTTGCCTGGAGTCTGCTCACATGCCAGTTGGACTCAAACTGCTGTTAAGGGGATGTCAAACTGTGGCACAAATCCAGGGCATAGCTTTGCTTTGTTTTTTTTCTCACAGTCTTGCTAATTTCAGCAAAATAAACGTCTGCCCAAAGTTGCTGGAACATTTGCTTGTGCCCTCTGAAGAGTTCTGATCTTTTTCTGTGTGACACATCTAACTTAAAACTATGTTAACACTGTGGTTCTTCACTTGTTTTGCAAAAGACAAGACCACCTTGGGATTGCACTGATTCCATTTAGATTCCCATTTGCAGGCTGATGTTTCTTGTCAGAAGTGTTAATGGACATTATGCTCAGTGTTACTCTTCCGTGTTGCAGTCAGTTTTCTCTGAAGACTTCATTGGTTTCTCAGGAAGAGGTACAAAATAACTGGATTTTTAAAATGATAATACTTATCATTTTTGGTGATGAACTGATAATGCAATATTGGCTAAGACTCGAAGGACTTGAGAGTTTGTACATGGATTCCAGACTTTTGACATATTGGAGCATCAGAAAATAATTCTACAAAGATTAGAACAAGTTTTTGGAGGTTTCTATGCTAGGTCACCCTAAGATGCTTACATAGCTAGTAACTTTTGTAATAAGTTCTTATTGGATTAATAACATCTTTTACTTCCTTTTAGAACCTGTTAATATTCAGTTCTCTTCGGGTTTACAGTAACGTTTTATTGCTCCTTTAGACTGAATGCACTTTTCAGGTATGGTCAGCTCTTTCCTTAGCTGAAGGGAGGAAGGTAAACTTCTGTGAGTCGAGCTGTTAGCCATAGTCAGAAATGTGACACTTGAAGTAGCATGTAGCACAAGTTAAACATAACCGTAGCTCAAAGCATTGGGACAGCAGCTGTTTTGAAGAGGCTTCTATATGCTGGAGCTGAAACAGGACAAAAGGAAACTAAAACAGAACTTCCAGTCTTGAAAAGAGTATTTCCTTCCTGCTGTCCCTTCTGTCTCAACTACAAGAGGGGAAAAACTGATTCAGGCCTAGTAAGAACTGAGACATTACAGTTTTAACAGAGTTTTTCAAGTCAAAGTGAGGCATGCTAATTGGAAAGAAGAATGATAAGACCTTAGAGTGAACGCCTGTTTTTGTCATGCACGTTCTAACAAGAGCAGTGGGAAAGAGTTTCTGATGATACGGGGATTTATCCTCTTTTACCTTTTCACTGATGGCGAGAGCTAACCTGGCTTTTCAAGGAGGAAAATCTGCCAATTTCAAAATATTTGATGGGTATTTTACTGCATACAGCTCGCAAGGAGAAGAAAAAAGCCTTATAAATATTCTGTTTATGTTAATTCTTCCAATGAAATCTAGTTATCTAACATATTTACAAGAGAGATTAAATTAAACAAGATAATGCAAGATTAAGCTACGAAAAATAGTTTGTGTTCTGCATAATGCTTTATGATTCATGTAGGGACCCTAGAAATGTTGTTAATGTATAAATATCGCCCAAAAGGCTTTCAGCCCTATATTTTTAAAATAAAGAATAGTTATAATTGAAATAGCCTTAGCCCTAGTTCTATAGGGTATGGCTGTTTAATATTTTTATGGTTGAAATGTTTAGTTCAGGAAACAGGTAAATGCTTGTATATATTTTTGCAGTCTGGGATTCCACTTACTCCATTTTTTCGTTCTTTAATTTAAGTGGCATGTTTGTGTCTTTTCTGCTGTATTAGGATGGGGAAAGGGGGCTGGATATCCCAAGCACCAGAAATGATTTTAAAATACTGCAAACAAAGACTCAGCTGGGAAAAAAAAAGTCTGTGAAACATTGTATTGGGCCAAAAATTAAAGTAAATCTACTAGTGTGTTGAATTGGCAATGTTTCTGAAGTCTGAAGTAAAGTTTACTTAGACATTTTACTTTGTAAGCTAACAAGCCTGATAATTTTTTTATAGCATGTTTTGTAGAAATAAAAAAGTTGTTAATAAGAACTGCTGGTGCACTTTTCCGTTTTTTATGGGGATGTGGTGGAAACATCATGCGGATAACCCTGTGGGGTATGGTGTCCCTGATCATACTGGACTTTCAGCAGAGATTAATGAATTTGTCTCCCACTACTTCAACTGCTTTAGCAGCCTGAGCTGCGTAACTTCATACTGTGTAACAAACACATATTCATATGTAACTGCCAATTAATCTTAATTTTCAAGCATTAAAATAACTTCTATTTCGAATTTTGCCTTATGAGAACGTCATGAGAAAATGAATGAAATGCTGAGCTGCTGATCTAACAATGAACAAAGCCTTATTGTTCCAGGTAGCCCAGTAAATGTTTGTTATATGAAACTGCGCAGTAAATGCATCATGTCTTTGATCTAGCATTGGAAGCTTATTTTTTAATGCATTTGCTTGTGTTCCAGAAAAAAATACTCAAAGTGAAGCAAAATGCCCATTTAATTGTTTTTTTTGTTGGCATTATTATTACATGCTGCACTGAATATGTAATTGCAACTCTTCATATATTGGTATCTCCAGCCCCCTTTTCATGGTGTCTTTTCAATTTTCTTCAAGAATCATTGTTTCTGTATATGTGCTCTAGTGAACTAGTACGTAAACTGGGATCAGCAGCACTGGATTGTAAAATACTGTACTGAAATTCATTGTCGAAATTTCCTTGTATTGTAATTTCAAATACTCAGGTAACTGTAACAGTATCTCAGTATGTCAAATACTTTTATAAAACTACTTAAAGACATGGTAGTCCTGTTGTTATTTCTTTTGTGTTACGAAACACCACTATGCAAACAAACTATTTACCTACTCTGGGGGGTTGGAGGTAGACTGGGTTTCTGTGTTTCAATGTTTCTGCCTCCAGAGGATGCGGGAGGGCACGCAGCAGGGTGGCCGTTTGGCCCGAGCCCCTCTCGTTTTGTCGCGGTACAGGGGCTGCAGGGGACGCCGGGAGCGCAGAGCAGGGAGAGCCGGGCTGTACGTGGGCCAGGGCACGAAATCTTCCCTCGGCAGGTACGGAGCTGCTAAGGTTTATCCCCAGGCCTTCAGACTCTCGCCTAATAAGGCTCTGCAGCAAAACCAGCCGGGCGCTACTGCTGCTTCGGGGTTAGGAAAGGGCAAAACGAATCAGAGTCTTTCGAGAGCGCAAAGCAGTGAAACACAGCAGAAGCCATTTATTCCCCGTGGAGGTGATCTTATCGGGGCATCTCCGCGTCGGAGCCGGATACCGAGTGCGGGCGGAAAGAAAAGGGAAGGGAGGGGAGGAGAGGGGAAGGGAAGGGAAGAAAGGAGAGAGCAAAGGAGAGAGCAGTTCC
>NC_034427.1:1379474-1381015 GCF_002078875.1 Numida meleagris | reverse complement strand
CCCCCTCCCGCCACGCGGCACCCAGCGCCGCTCCGCTCCCTCAGCTCCATCCGGGCACCGCCCACACCCCGCGCTGCGCGGCCCCTTCACGGCGCCCAGCAGCTCGGGCTTCCAGAAGGTTCCGGAGGTTTTGGCGCGGCTGTCTGCCCGTCGTGCGCCTGCTCCTCAGTGCGCTGCCATAAAAGGAGTGGGGAACCCCAGCTGCGTCTATGAAGCTACTGCTCATCTTCCCTGCTTTCTGCCCTTACGTTCATTGGAATGCTGTGCTGGGACAGACACCTTGATGCTCTCAGGTCTCCCTGGAGACTTCTCCAGGGTGCACAGCCCCAGCTCTCTCAGCCTGCATGGGAGGTGTTCCATCCCTTGGATCATTTTTGTGGTTCTCCTTTGGACACACACCTACGGTTCCATGTCTCTCCTGTTGAGGACTCCACATCTGGACACTGTACTCCAGGTGGGGTCCCTGAGTAGAGGGACAGGATCGCCTCCTTCACCCCGCTGCGCATGCTGCTTTGGATGCAGCCCAGGGTCCAGTTGGCTTTCTTGGCTGCAATGGAGCACTGCTGTCTCATTTCCAGCTCACATCTACCAGTACCGTGTTGTCCGTTTCAGCAGGGCTGTGTTTTCTCCTCCCCTAGCCTGGATTGATAGTGGGAGTTGCCACAACCCATTCACTACATTAGAACTGAATTATATCAGTAAATATCTTCCTGCTTCTCTCTTAGAAGTGAAGCGTATGGTGTAATTGGTTCCATCTGGGACAGTCTCCCACTAGATCAAGTTGCTCAAAGTCCCATCCAGCTCTGTACAGTCCCAGGGATGGGGCACACACAGCTTCCCTGGGCAGCCTGTTCCAGTGCTCATGGTGAAGAATTTCCTGCTCATAGCTGATCCAAACTCTACACTAGAGAATTGGGCTGAGGGAACGCCTCATGGCGGCTGCAGCTCCTCACCGGGAGCGTTGGACAGCGCTGAGCTCTGCCCTCTGGGGACAGCGGCAGGGCCCGAGGGAACGGCACGGAGCTGTGCCAGGGGAGGCTCAGGGAAAGGCTCTGCCGCAGCGGGCACGGCCCCGAACTGCCAGAGCTCAGGGAGCGCTGGGACGCCGCTCTCAGCCATTGGGTTTGGGTGGTGCTGTGCGGAGCACGGGATGCTCGGTGGTTTTGGACTCCTGGCCAGCAGAGCAGCCCCGCTGTCCTCCGCCTCACGCGCGGCGGCCAAACACAAGGCACGCGAGGCACCCACGCGCACCCCGCGCGGCCCTCGGGAATCCGCCCGCCTCCAAGACCTCCGAGAGCGGGCAACGAGCCCGTTCCGCGAGGAGAAGCTGGCAAAGAAAGACGGAGCCCTGCTGCAGCTGCGGTGCCTCGCAGGACCCGGAAGCCCCCGGAAGCCCCTCCGCACTCTCCGCAGCGGCCCGCGGCTGTGCGAGAACCGCAGGGGCACGGCTCGACCCGCGAAAGCACGCGACGCCGTCCGCCCACCCCGCGCGGCCCGGCCCGGCCCAGCCCAGCGGAGGAAGAGGCGTTGCCGCGGCCGCC